>NC_143092.1:8550625-8860833 GCF_061535455.1 Colias philodice
AATTAATTCTGTCATGGCAAGTACTTACGGTGGAATAATAATGTTGATTGAATTCGAGTTGGGGTCTTAATTAAAAGCAAGAGATCACGAAAACTGAGATTTATGAGGGATAGCCCCATGGTCTCGTTAGAAACTCTACATTTTCATCATGAAATTAAAACCGTGTCATGCCTACAATAATACATACAATAATAACTTATACAAAAAGCAGTCATTCTTAACACCTGTCGTCTCACAAGAAAATTTCTTAGCAATACACCCACATCTACATAAGTATCATTTAAACCAATGCACTTGGCTCAGGCCCGTGTGTTGGTTTTAATTTGACCCTCGAAAGAGGAGAAAAAATAAATATAATGTTTTCACTAAATAATAAAAAAAATAGATACGAGATGATCCAAAGACAGTATACACACCTTTACAGTACCTACACGTTTACACGTGTGCATTTTTACAGTATACATACACAAATTTTGAAAACGCCACCTAGATATTGAAAAATAACAAAAACAAGGAAATAAATGAACTAATATCTCTACAGCACGTCTTGTCTCCTTCAAATTCTGAAAACAAAGCTAGGCAAGACACATAAATTGTCTAACTATTGCCAACAAACATTACAAGACACTCGTACTTTCATAGTTTCATAGTTTTCCTTGGTTCCTTATTCTGCCACCAATAATTTTGGCAAAAGCTTCAATTCAAATAATATTATATTTAAAAAAATAATATACTTATTATAATAATATTATAAAGCTCCGCAATGTTTGAAAGCGTTTCTAAAATAGTGTCCTTTAATATGTATTTCTTCGGACATCAATAACACATGATAACACTTACCTACTTTGAAAATTACGAAATAAGTAGGTATAAGACATTCATTCTTAATAAATCAATAGCCTTAAAACACAGCACTTTATATTTTTATATACTTTCGAAACATCATTTAAAAGTAACCCTTTTTATGAAACATTCTCGAGTAGGAACATTTTTCGTGAAATAAGGGCAGCGCGATCGACCTTTTCAAATATTCTTTAGTATTGTTATTATTGTTAAAAAGAAAATGTAAGTGAAGAAAGATAAATTCGATTTCGTTGGATAAAATGGATACATCACAATTGAGATAGTCTGGATGTGTTCCAAAACTTGTGAATAAATTGCTTAAGGTTTCAACATAATGCGGTATTAAGCATTGGCCTCTAAACTTACAAGAACAAATTGTTCCTATATCTTATCCTATACCTACATAAAAAGAAATAAAAAAAATGATTAGCACCAGAAACTACTTGCCTTTGATTTTAATCTTATTTCTAGAGCGTATATATGTTACGGCTAAAGGTAGGTGAGAACATAAACTTAAGATTAGCCGGCTAAACTTAGGTTTATTTTCGACGAGGTGTTAATGTTAGTTTGTTCTATCTTTAGCCGGCTAAACTTAAGTGTAACCGCAGGCCCGTGGCTAAAAATGTCGGGGTGGGTAGATTTGGTTACTATAATACATGTAAGGAACAGGGCGAGTGTTTTCTGGCACTTCGCCGGCTGCTGCCGCAGCACGCTCGCTGCGCTCGCTCGGCTCGTGCGGGTCTTAAGAGTTCTAACCTAACCTAACCTAGCCACCAGCTTTCTGCCCTGAGTCGGGGTGGGTAGATTTGGTTACTATAATACATGTAAGGAACAGGGCGAGTGTTTTCTGGCACTGTGCGGGCCCCTCAAGCCCTCCACCGGCCCGGCGCTAACCAAATCTACCCACCCCGACATTTTTAGCCACGGGCCTGCGGTTACACTTAAGTTTAGCCGGCTAAAGATAGAACAAACTAACATTAACACCTCGTCGAAAATAAACCTAAGTTTAGCCGGCTAATCTTAAGTTTATGTTCTCACCTACCTTTAGCCGTGACATATATACAAAATTAATATAATTATATATCCAAGATTTAAAGACCAACTTCTATACTCGCCGATTAATAAGAAAAGTCAAGAAAAATTTAAAGAGATTTCTCGTAATAAAAAAGGAGATACGCGAGCCCAATAATTAATCATCTTCCCGCAAGTTTTCCAGACTTTTAAAACTTTTGCAAAGCACGTCCTATTCATTTACTAACTTTTACACGTGAATTTAACGTTATATTAAAAATCTACACCATCAGAATAAGTACTTGTTTATAATACCTATGTTTTTGACAACATACAAAAAAATAAGAAAGTTTAGATAGCTTAATAGCATCGCTAAATTATGATATTGTATTATGTATTTTTTCACGTAACTGACTACTATAGTACATAATAAAAACATTTCTTCGTTTTGTTTTCTAGGATAAAAATTTATACACTATCATAACGGGTACGTTAGTTATAGTCTACTAAAACTTTTGTTGAACGTTCCCGAAGCGCGACGCGACACAGCAATAAAATTGTAAGATTTCGCTATGGGTTCTTCTCAGTGATTTGTGAGTCTGACAAATTCTAAAACCCTCTTTTGAAAAAGCGATTTTATTCAATAAGACTTACGTTATCATATTCATAAGCAAAAATTTAGATCAATTCAATATCCCTTTATTTCTATTAAGGTAATATATTCTTTACATCGGGAATCAAAAGGTTTTACATTATACCGACACCTGGGTTATCCCATGTGCGCGTGATTTAAAATTCAAAATGCGATCGCTTCTTCCATCTGACAGTCATTGCTATTCTGTAGGTTGCCTCACCTTGGCTTTTCATTCATGCTTTATATGGCAATACAGATAGGAGGTACACGTTCATTCATTCAGTCTGATTTATTCATTGCCCTATAATTATACCTGGACAATTAACGAGCGATCGGAACAGTCGATTTATAAAATGGACGTCGATGATTGAATAGAAGACAGAAGTGTAAAAAAATCACTACAATTTCCTGTATAGAAAATTCCCGTTGAAATATTTATTATTATGGATTCTACTTCTCAATCTTAAGTTCAAGCAATAGTCCATCAAGATAAAAATAAATAAGTCGGTAGCATATTAAGCGCTATGTAAATATCGATCCATAGTACGTCCTGTAGGATATCGCCAGTTAGTTCGCTTCCGTACTGCATCGCGCGCGAACGCCGCACAATATTTAATCTGTGGAGTTGGAACGTTTCGTGTCAGTGCTTGGAATACGAGTGTGAATTCTGCTTTATAAATTTTAACGTGTGTCCTTATTCTGATTAAAAACGTGAAATTTTCTTATTTCGAAATTAATTGCGGCTGTACCAGTAATATAATTAGAAGATTGTCAATTTTTATGATGTGAAAACACGTCTTTCGGACTCATTTGTTTGTTATAAGTGGTGAAATTGAGGATATTTTCTACTGATAAAATGTATGAATAAAATAAATTATTTTGACAATAATTTTATATAAGAACTACATCGTACTCTAATGGAAAGTAAATTAATATTTTATAAGCTTTGTCGTACTTTCCCAATGATCAATAATTTCAATATAATAATCATCATTAAGGTTTTTTCGTTAGTTCAACAACAAATAAGTGTTTTTCCTTCCTACGAGGAATTTTTATCAGATTATACCATCAAATAACTCAATATGGGACAAAACATAGATTGTTATTACAATGTTATTCGTCAATAAGTCTCATAATTTTATTTGTTTAAGGGCCGATTTTTTTCAATGCTTGGATGAAACCGATAAAACTTATCCGTCCAATAAAGTATTACACGATAATATTAAAATGTCACGTAAACTGTCAAATACGGGCAATTAGAATACGTTTTTAAAATTGTTATTTTATACATTATTCGACGAATAAGTTTTAACCAAGCATTGAAAAATCAGCCCTAAATTAATAATTATGAGGTTGATAAAATATGATTTAATATTTGTATAGTATTTTGTATTACAGTTAATGAACGATAATTGAATATCGATCTCAACTGCATCATTAATTATTGATTTATAAGCAAGGAGTTTAAATTAAACGTAGGTACATATTATAAAACAATAGGAAGTAATTTCATTAAAATAATACTGTCTGTAGTGGATGATTGGATATTAAATATTTTCGTTAATTATTTTAAAACAAATTGCCTAATTTATTATGATAATATATACTTTTTTAATATATTTAGATCACAATGCTATGATGATTATAAGGTGAAATATGAATAACATTTAATTTATCGGAAATCAATACTTACATTTCATCATTATTATATAATTTAAAAATAATAAAATATTAAAAAAGAGACCTGACTGAAATCTAATTTGTATTAATAAATTATGTATATTACATAATATTATACATAATGAGTCATGATATGTTTTCCTGAACGTTACCACAGAATACTAAAACGCTCATTCACCACAAAAGCAAAACTAATCTCATTCATCCCGAAAATAATTTGAGGGTATTCACAATTCTTATTAAAAACTATAACAGCTGTAAATAAAATATATTTTAAATTGTTTGAATAAACATTTCGTCATTTGTCTCTTTGTTAATTAAAACATAAGAATATAGAAACAAAGTTATTTTTTATACAATATAAATACCTTATGTATTTTTATTTATTTGGGTACTTAAGTATATTTTCTTTAAAAAAAAATAACTTAAAAAAAAAACATTAGTAAAGAAGTACCTATATGTCAAGAAAGCTCTAAATGTACGTTTTATTATAGTTGGAAAACAATAGGGTATCAAATATAGCGTTCGTGTTACTTCACGAAAACACAAAACTAAAATATGAACACGAAATGTGAGAACCCGCCATACATAGGGAACTATTGTCTAGCTATGATTTATTATTTATAGTAGCGAGACACTTTGGGGTTAACTTTGAGTTAGGTTAATTAAAACTTGAGAAGATTTTAACTACATAAATAAATCATAGCAGTGGAAATGCTATGTAAATTATTAAATATTTTTTAATCCATTATGGCTGTTTACAAGATTTTCATAGCCTCAAAGTGGGCGCTTAAAAATCACGGATGCAACATATCCGTGACATTTCCAATCAAGATGGACGGCTTAGATCTATTTTTGGCGCCAAATGGAGCGTGTCGTATGTAAACATTCAGATTGATTGCACTGCACTAAGAGCAATAAACAGTGATCGGAAAGGTGTCGTAATGGGTTGTCTAGGAAATCCAGAGAGACCACACATTGTATTTATTCTGTCTCAATATTGAGTGTTGTTCTCGGACACAAGGGTAATCTCCTATGTACATTTAGATGTACAGTCTCAGTCTAATAGGTAATTTTTAGTGTTTTAATGATATAAAATCATTATATTATTGAAGAAATCTATTGGGATTAAATTAACAAATAACATTGTACCTACTTTTCAATAATATATTCTCAACTTACATTAGGCAGAAATCACGAGGGAGCAATAATTCAAGTAGCTAATAAATACAGAGCTATCACGGCTAATGTTGCGCATATAAATTCTATGAGCGTAATAAATATTGAAATATATTTTCACTGCCGAAATTGCCTATATTTCAAACGTTCCGGTATGATACGTTATGAGAAAACGTGTCTCAAGTTCTGTACGAAAATGATCCAACAAAATGCGTAGTGTACGTGGTAGGTTCTTTTAATTTTAATAGCTGTTACTTACATATTTTGTTTTTGGTTCTAGTAACTTGTAAAGTTTAGATTCGACAACCCATATTAAAATATTATGTTATATTTACCTTATGCCTGTCTACTATACCTATAACATTTTCTACTCATATTGCACTCACGAAATACACTTCGTTACAAAAAAAATATATTTACATATAATGCTATTTGAATCTCATTCAAGAAAAAAAAAACATAAAAATAATATTTAGGTACGGTACCTACTACTTAACAGTTACATTGGTTCTAAATTCCAATATTTAATTATTTAGTATCACGATTTATAGCCCACGTCCGTCCTGTTGCCGTAACAAAATGTCCATAATACCGACAAAGAGTATTAATTACGCCTCTAAAGTCTAAAGCAATACGAAAGCATTAATTACATCCCATCTTTAGCCTAACAGCATAATTAACGGCCGTCTATAGCTTCAGAATAAATAAGGAAGTAACTAAACGAGTAATTCATTGCTGCCAGCATTTTAATTAACCCCACCGATGTTAATGAACGATGTTTACACTTACCAGAAAGTTGTTAATGTTAATTAATACTATTGGAGCAGATTGAGTCAATATATAGGTAATAAACTCTAAAAGACGGTTAATCAAAAGTTTGATCTGTTTATAGAGATGGGATATTTAATAAATAATTTGGATATCATATTTTATAGACACTAAAAATTGATATAAAGTTAAGTATTTCTGCCAAATCATCAACTTAAGTTACTAAATAAAAACAAGAAATATATCAAAAAGCGATAGCGCAAGGATAGCGCATTCTTCAAATTAAATTAAAGTTCTCTTTCTGTATTTCCTAACAAAACAAACGATCACATCAAATCAGTCTCTAGACGTAAACTAACCAAGTTACTGTCTTATATTTACGTCTATCCGTGAGCTCAATTCAGTTTTAAACGCTAACAAATAAAATTAGTGTTGTCATTTCCCGTACTCCGCCCATTGCTTATTTTTCTTTAGTGTTGCCCGATTTAGTCGTGAAGTCGCCCTCTTGTCGCTGACTCAGGCAAATAACGGCGTTTGTGATTAATGCCGACTATTCTTGTACCTAATACACTCTAGTTCCTTTGTTCTAGTGTCTTTTTGTATAAAAAAATAATTATGTAAACTGTCAATGTAGAGTTAGTTGGGTTTGTCAAAGAATAATGCTCCTTTAATTCTTGTCTTCTTGTTAATATAAGTTTCAAAGATTTTTTTTCATGCCAACATAAGAAATACACACACACACACAGTACCTACAAATTTAAGCTTAAAAGTATTTTCAAAAAGAGTAAAATAATAAATAGAGATGCCGTACGCCATAGTATTAACAATACAATTAAAATGTTCCAAATAATGCATCAAATTTTTACAACTTAGCCCACATTTTAGCCTGGTTGGTTAATGAACCATAAAGCTTCATTGTTTCACAAATAAATCTAAAAGCAGACTGAAGTGTGTAAACCAGTGTTTAGTGAAAGAACATTGAACTTAGGTGTTATTAGAAGTGTGAAATGTTTGGAGCGCAGATAATAAAAGACATCGGAATGTTGGTCTCTTGTGGACTCGCGGACATGTGTAAGTTATGAGTGACATTTTTATTAATAAGTTTCTATTTTACTGTTTCGTAAAATAAAGAATGAGGCTTTTGATTTAATGTATATTTTTTTAGATTCTTGTTGAAGTGAGAACTTTAGTTGTCTTGAGCACTTTTTGGAAGTGAAAAATCATTATTACCAAAATATGTTAACATTCGTGCACTTTTCCGTGGTAATTATTATCTATCACGGGAAATATTAATAAGTAACAAACCTAAACTTATTTTATTCTTCATATTCTTACTAACTCTTGCGGAAATCATAAATTATTTGGTATTTACTGAATTGAGAGGCTATAATACATAAACCGTTCTTCCGTTCAGTTCCATTCGTGATTGGATTATGCTCGTACATTACAAAGCGTACGTGTGAACGATAGCTTTGATAAAGATTAGTGAATGAAGAGCGGTTGATTCGCTTCAGTGAAAATCAACGAACGGCGTGGGTTTAAAATAAAGCTTTTGCGTAGGTATTCATAAAGCCCGCATTTTTAACAAGATGTAGATACGCAGATTAGAATAAGGAAAAAGTTAGGAATGCTTGGATGATGAATTGTAATGAAAGGGTCATTTAAAACTATGAACAATATTTTTTTTTCTGAAACTTGTTATGAAATATGAAGAAAGATAATTTTTAGTTAAATTTTTAAAGAAAAACAAGCAAACAATGTACTTTCTTTCAGTAAAATTCACAAGAATTCGAATTCCTGTTCACGCGCGCTTCTTATTTTTTTCAAGAGAAAAAATCTTGAGCATTTAATTATGTAGATTGTAGAGACATTTGAGATGTAGAGATTGAAGTGATTAAGATTTTGTTATTTTTTGTTACCTTTGTATTCATGTGGAGTAGGTACGTCTTACAACTATTATATATAATGTATGGCTTAGTTAGCTATAACAATACAATTTCATGCAATGCGGTCTGCAAACAGGAACCACGTTGCCGCAGTAGTCCGATACATATCTAAGTTTCGCAAACATATTATATACGTTGCGGTTTCATACATAAGTTTATTATGTGAGATTGTCGCTAATAAATCAAAACATTTACACCATAGTACAGTAGGATTATAAGCTTAAATGTTTCGTAGATATGCAAATGAGCCAGGACGTAATACCTACCTATGTATTTATTCAAAAATACAATTTGAGCAGTTGACTATTTGTATTGTAATAGAAAAATGTGCCTATATTATATTCATTTGATAAGACGTATTAAATAAATAGGTTCTGAAGTCATCAGTTTCTATGTCTATATATCCCCAAATGTTAAAATATCACAAGAAAAGTAAGTAATTTTGTCTCAACGTAAATGGACTTCTGAAGTTTATATCCAGAATATTTGTTGATATAATAACTAATAAGTTTGGGAGCCGAATAAGCACTTCAATGTACCTACCTACAATTTTTACATTCCAGGTCCGCGCCATGGAGCAGCGGCTGTGCGAGTGGCCGGCGGGCGCTGAAGGTGCCCCCAAAGCCATCTCGAGGCTTGAAGGCCAGATAGAAGAACAGGTAAACAACAATTATTAATGATAGTGATGACATCAGATCGCCCAACTGCTCCTTTGTGTTGCCAAAAAAAAACCATAATGACTGTGTATCTCCACCTTTACATGCTACCAGTTAAGGCGTGTACTGACTAGCTTTATTAAGGCCAAGCTAAAATAATCAACAGATGAAAGTGCATACAGACAGGGCAGGTGAAGTGTAATCAAACGCGTAATCCTAGATGGTTATTACGTGGATGATTTTAACGGTCTATTATATAGAAAAACGTGTACAAAACAATATTCTTTATTAGTGTGAAAATTACATTATTAAATTCGAAGTGAATTAGTACCTACGACGGTAATTTTGGAATCTTAATCAATTTTAGTTTCAATTCAAAATAATATCATTAAACATAATAAACAGCCGTTTATTATGTTTAATTGATATTATTATTGTACATATATGCAGTCGAAACCTTTGAAAAGTGGAACCGAGTTGACAGTTCTGTTGTTCACCAGAATAGAATTTTAAATTGTCAGTTCGCCTATAAATGAAATTGGAAGTTTACTGCCGCTCAGGGAACAATAAAATTAACTAATTCAAACATTACGACCGCTTACATCCTTATTGGATTACATTTAATCTGAAACTAAGAATAGATGAATTGAACAATTTTGTATTGCTTAAAATCTCAAATATAAAATGTTTACTTTTCTAGTAACGCAAAACTTCTAACACTTATTTTCAATAGCCTTGCTTTATTTATTGAAATAAAATTTATATTAAAATGCATGTGCGAATTCATAAAGCGAATGCATCCTAACTACGTCACTGACATTTGGTTACGAAATGGAACGTCATCACTAAACGTCATATCAATGATGTCAAACGACAAACGTCACTATTCATTTCAAATTCCTGTGCTAATGACGCGATTACCGTTACGTGTTTACGATCGTACTATAAAGTTTGTTTACCTTCCAATTAACTTTTAAATAAATGTAATGAATGAGAGGTAGTACCAAATTAATGATATGGAACTTTATTTATGATATTTAGAAATGTTTTATCCATTCATAACGAAAAGATTTAATTAGAAAAATGCAGGTAAACAAATGTTTCCAGTTTAAAGTATCTAATACTGTTTCGTAATTTTGAATTAAACGCGTCAAAATGAAGATTTATTCTCAACGCTATAACGATAATTTATTCATAGAAGCAGCTGCGACTTCAGGACGCGAAACAAGTTGAAGCAAAGGCCGCTCGTATAAAAGAGTGGGTTACCAACAAACTACGGGAATTGGAACAACAAAATCAGCTACTTAGAGAACAAAATGACCGCTGCAATCAACAATTAGAATTATTAAGGAACCACATTGCTACGCAGGGCAGTAGGAATAGCACAGTAAGTTGAAAATATTGATTTTTACAGTGTATGCCAAATAACTTTGTATAGAGGCAAGTAATAAACTGCTTTACATTGAAGTGAAAACAGCAGGTGTGTCCCCCAAACTATTTGAAGTAGAATTATTATAATCAGTAGACAGTCAGCTACCTATGAAATAAGAAACAAGCTGTTTAGAGTGTATTTTAATATTACTAATATGTTTATTTATGTATAAAAAATGTTTATATAATAACAAAGTTATTTGTCATATTGTTATATTCTTTAGTCTAATTTTTCATTCAAAAATAATGTTGCATAGTTTTTATCGTCACCCAGTTCATTATTCACTATCTCTGTTGACATGTTCACATGAAACCATGGTCAGACATCAAAAAGAGTTTCACATATATAAGAAATAAACCCTAAATTAATGATAAAAACATTATCAGAATAGATTGAGCAAAATAAAATTCATATAAGTACTGGTGATAACTAACAATCTCTATTTTATTCAAAACTTAACTAAAAGTGATAAGAATATAGTATCTGCATCAAACTAAGTAAAATCGACTCTAATATTAGACAAATTGTATAAAAATTTTCTACTGGTGACAACCTGTGTTTACTTTAAGAAGAAGACTATTGGTAATTATTTCTCACAGCAGTTTCTACCCTCTCGGGGAAGTTTATCGCTAGAAGTGAGAACAGAAGACTCGACTCGTGCTACCAGTCTTTTAGCATCAATCAGACGACGCTCTGAAAGCTTAGAGGGTCCCCAGGTAGCATAGATTCAATGTTGAACGCTAGACTGCAAGCACTATAGATTAAACCACTTATAAAATTGTTTGATTACACAAATTGATATAAAATTGTAAAGTTGCATATTTATGTATAAATTGGAAAATTATATGTTTATGTATCTAATACATAACTTTTTATATATGTTTAACATTTATCCTCCAATAACATTAGCATACTACATGAACATCATCATTTTAAATATCAAATTATCCCTTATCGTCGTCTACGACGACGTCTATATCAGTTTGTCAAATCAATTTAATTAAGTTAAAAACTAAAATTTTAATTTATTGTATAATCCTGTCATGTGTTATCATTAGATATTTATTTGCAAATAACAGTATTGAAATATTATTTAAGTGCACTTACAACTTCACAAAAGAAGATTAATGCTACTCAATATTTTATAATTTGCATTTTAAATACAAGATTTTTTTAAATATTTTATTGTATATAATTTAATGCTGAAGTTATTAATTAATTTATAATGACTTTTCTAGTTTTAAAACACACAAAACAAGAGACAACTTTAATTTCTTTCTCTTGTTTTAAATCATACCGTTTTAACTGAACTATCTAATTTTTTTCAGACATTTGGGATAAAGAAACATGCATGTTTTAAAATAAAATTATTATGTATTGTCATGTTCGATAATTGGCTTTTACAAAAATTATCATTTCCTCATTCATTAAACCCATGTTGTATATTTATTTAACACATTGCATTGTTACTAAATTGAATATTTTAATGTAAATAATAATAATGCATTGCTTAAATAATTGTAATATTGTAAAAGTATTTGCACATTATTTCTTACTATACCATGTTTGTAATACAGACTATAGTCTAATAAGAATAATAACAGTTGTTTATGTTATGTTTTAAATTATAGAAAGAAATGAATACCCAGAAATATTCTGACTATTTAATAGGGCTCTTATTAGTTTGCAATATGCACACTTGCACCATAGTCACATTTATAACTATTGAGGGTAGATGTATAAAAAATCGCAAAAATACCCTTCAAATTTTCATACAATGATACATCTCTTTTCCCATTAAATCTGCAAGTCATTCATCACGTAACATTAGCAATTATTGCAAATTAAGGAAAGTCACTAGAGGAAACAATAATAAATACTTTATTTTCAGTTACCGCTAACAACCTCAGAGCCACACTATAGTACACCAGTACGGCATAGACGAAACCTATCGATTGGAACAACGAATTTGACGCAAACTAATGTAACACAAATAACCACTATGAATAGGACAATGGATGAGAGGACCACGGCAAGCTTGCTGGCTGATGATTTGGCGGTAAGAGCTTCTTGTTTTTAAAGTGATTATTTGAAAATTTGAATTTATCCCGGATAAAAGCATTTTGATATAATTTGACTCATAATGTTCTGTCGTTTTGGATAAACAGAATAAGCAATAAACACATTTTTTTTTATTTTTAATTTTAACTTGTAATTGTTACGTGTCCAAAGTGAAACTTCTTTGGCAAATATACCAAAATCGTCACCTTACTCCATGACGTGACCTTGAAATTTTACTCTCAACGCGCGCAAAAAAACAAATTCAAAATTCAAATTCAAATAAACATACATTATTTACACATATTGTATATTTATAGATGTATAATGAATTATTTTATATTTCAGGCGGCAGTAGAAAATTTAGTAGTACTACCAACAACACCTAATACATCTACAGATGGGGATACCACTCACGACTATGCTGAAATCTATACACCAAGTAGAGGTAAATTATATTTTGATACCTTGATATTAATTTGTAAACTACTATAAGTAACTAGCAAACCGGGCGAACTCGGTTTCGCCACCAGAGACACCTTTTCTTTGCTATAAACCTCATGGAGCCCGAGACCTTTCCAACGAATGCAAAACCGTGGAAATTGGTTCGTGCGTTCTGGAGTTATAGCGTCAGGAAGGAAAACCCGACTTATTTTTATATGGTAGATAGGTAGCAATAGAAATTGATTTAAGATTGTTTTAATTATTTTTTTTCCAACAAACAATAAAAAACCACTGGAAAAGCAAAAACAAGTTATAATATTATAGTCGACTTTTTAACTTAAATTTGAGTCACATACATCTTTACCAAATAGAAATCCACATTTTTGTAATTTTAAATACTTTTTAAGGGAATAATCAGGTTTTTTGATATTAGTAATTATTTATGACGTCATCCAAAAATTATTATCTTTTAATATTTCCTTCAAAATGTTAATTTAATAACTGAATGTATAAATTTCAGAACGCACACCAGCCTGGTCAGGCAACGTCAACGTGGTGGTACAAGGCAATAGCCGTGGGGGGTCCACTGGGGACAGTTCCACGTCAGATAACCCCCGGCCTCCGACACCACCGCTGCACAGGTTTCCGAGTTGGGAGGCTAAGATTTATCAGGTAATATATACCTAAAAATATAAAAAAGACGTGTGGCACTCGGGGACTGCCGCGGTAAAGCTATTGCATGCTATGCCTTCAAGCCACACCTCCGAGCCCGTCGGAGTGAGGAGCGTGAGGTTTTTTCGTTACGGAATTTCTTGATTCGGTCCCGCGCTCAACGCCCGCGATAGAAGCTATGCAATAGCTTAAAAATATATGATTTGGACAACCAGTAATTAATTAATTGGAAAAACTGAAGAAATATTTATTTTTACCATTTATAAGGTTACCGTACCATTGGGTTTAATTGATAAAAATGAAACCCGTTTCGCATTGTCACGGTATCACGTGTGATCGGGTGGACCGATTTCGATAATTCTTTTTTTATTACATTCCTTGAAGTACGAGGATGGTTCTTATGTAGAGAAAACGTAAATATGTAGTATATACCACGGGCGAAGCCGGGGCGGACCGCTAGTTGACTATGTATCGATAGGTATGGTATAAAATAATAAATTTCAAGTTCTTTTTTACTTTTTCTTTATAATGTAGTTATAGTGATAATACCTAAACATGTGAATTGACAATCTTAATCATACTCGCGTAAAATCAAACACAAGACAATACTAACATTCTATGAAAATAGTTCTTCCGTAATAATGTTTTGTTTTTCATACATGATATATTAATGTATTTTGTATTCAGCTTCAAAAAGAACAGTTGCTCGATCTCGTTATCTAATAAGAATCGTCTAATTCCATACAAAATGTAATTAATTATATGTTATTTCATGTATAATACAGGTAGCAGATGATGGCCTTCAACAATCGGTAGAAGAAGAATTAAGTCCACCCCCTTGTCCGCGAGCTATGCACGAATCTACCAGCTATCAAGATATCTCTGTGCCTGTGTATGCTACTGTTAAAGGGGTAAATAATATTGTGATTAGTATAATTAAACTTAAGTTCTAAATATCTTTCATTACTATGGGAAAACTACAGTTTTAAAAACATTGTCTGTTATTGAGTTGAATAAAATTGAATGTAGTGTGTCAACAACTGTTATTAAAAACTGTATCGTTCATTAATTATGGGTTATATTTTAAATCTTTTGAAGATATGTACTTAAGTTTCGGAACATAAATTGTATTAAATTTAAAAAAATACTGGACTGTATTGTTAATTCATGAGAATATCACATATGGAAACTTTCAGTTCACATCGTTTCCTATTCTAAATTATGTTAAATATTATTTTTAACAGTCTTTTTACGACTCTTAGACTACTCAATAAAACGTTTTATTTATTACTATTTCAGAATAACTTGCCATAATAATAATAATCTTAAAATTTCAGAGAGCAAGTCAAATCCGTTCAATGCCGTTCACGGGTGATTCGTCTGACGATTCTTCAGACGGCGAAGAATCTATGGGAGTCACTGTACATAACACGCCGCATCATAATCCCGCTTTTGGTATGAATTCATTATTTATATTCATGTTTAGATTAATTTAGAAGCTTGTATATGAAATTATTGCTATGTATGATATAAATAGAACTACCATTATACCATTTGTTGCTCATAATATAGTGCTTATAGAAAATACAGATAGAGTTTGATGTTAACAAATAAATTCCTTAAGTGGAAATAATAAGTTTTCGAAAGTTTACTCTAATGTACTGTAAATGTAGAACAATCATATGAACATTTAAATAAGCTATAACATTTCTATTGTAAGGCCAACAAGACGAGATATAAAATGTAAACAAAAATCTGCCTCGTACCAATAGAACACTGCATAGTAAGCGAATTTTCTGTCCGTATCTTCCGTATGCAATAGTACTGCAAACTTATTTCAATGCGTGTTTCGTGGTGTACATATTAGGATTATTTTAAACATTTTCAGTTTTGGAATTACTTTACATTCTCTATCTCGATTAGTTAGCTCTACCATCTTTTTAACGTGATAACGTTTTTAAAATCGTTTTAGTCGGGTGACATGTTCAGAAACTTGTGTCACACCAAAACCTCACGAGCGCGATCACAGGTATAACGAGAGAGAGACGGACCGATCTCCCGTCTCATCTCGAGCGCTGCCACCAATAAGACGTTATCACGTAAACATCTCGATCGTAATAGGTTTACGATCGAGATGTTTACGTGATAACTTTACAAACAACCAATTTTTTTAGTGCGCACTAGTCGCTAATACCCTGTCTCTACAGGCCAATCATCCCAACCAATCAACAACGTGAATCTAACCAGTATGCTACCGGCATCCATACAACAAACGTCAGGTCACGCGCTAGTATTGAACACAAACGGACAGTGCAGTTCGTCAGACACCAGTCTAAGTGCTAGTAGCCCGTCGAAGAGTGTCAAAACTAGCTCCAGTTTGAGTCCAGCTAAACGCTCCAGTAGCGGGTCGCCGAGTAAACAGAGCAAAACCAGAGGTATTTGTTAGTATATTTTTGACTTATTAGTAGTATGTAGTAACTGCTTTGCGAGTATAATAAAATCGGTAAACGCTTGTCGAGTAGTATCAAAGTTTTGTAACAGAATGTAGATTATTAAAAAGAATTCAGATTTTCATTTTTCAATTGGTAGTTCTTAAAATGTTCAATTTGTAAACGTTGAGCCTAAAGTGGCTTTATTAATTAAATTAAGCATGTGATTAATCACATGGCTTATTAAAGCGTTTCTAGAAGAAGTAATAAATAAATGCTTTATTTGCATCGTGGCATTAATTCTACTTTAACGCATTCAAAACGTATAACAGACACAATTCAATAACATTAAGTTCTATGATATGTAAATGAATAATATTTTACAGGCACAATTTAAAAACGTCTACAATTCAAAGATACGTAATTCAATAACATTCACAATTCACATAAACATAATTTAATAACAATAATATTTCATTGACACAATTCGATAACGTCTACAATTGCCAGACACGTAATTCAATACCATTCACAGTTATGTAATTCAGTAAAATTCACAATTCACAGGGACATTGCAATAACGTTACACGTATTTCAACAATTGCCAGACACATAATTGAATAACAATTCACAGACACATCGTTCGAGTCTGGCATGTCAGACGACTACGCAGTCCCGCCAGACGCGTTGGGCGAGCCGGCACGAGACTCGCCGCGCAGACACGACGCGCTCGAGAAGAGCGGACATCTTGCCAAGCTCGGCGGCAAGCTGAAGACCTGGCGCAAGCGGTGGTAAATAAATAAATAAATAAATAAATAAAATGTGTGCGTGTACTAGTGTACACACGTAAGAAGTGAAACTTCTTTATGACCTTATTTTTCAAAAATAATTTACTATATGCAACTTTACAGAAATACGTCAATCACGCGTGGTAGGGATAAAAACAAGATGGCGCGTAACGAAAAAATGTTACACTAAATTTTTTTCCAACCCCGATAAAGAAGTTTCACTTCAATAAATATAGAGCACGTGCTCTGAACATCAATTCATTTACCATAACACGACCGACAGACTTCTATAACAAGTCAATTCTGGTATTCGACGGCTAGCGCGGGACGCGCTCGCTGCGCTCGCTCAACTCGTGTGGTGGTTCGAAATCAATACAGGGTGTCTCACTGTTGGTATACTAAGCTCTATATGTACAATGTACACCCATAACAAGTAACCCGCCCAACTTTGCCACCAGCACGTGAGCTTTAAGATTAAGTTTTCATAGACAAAATGCTCATATTAGAGAAGCGGTATATGGTATTGCTGCACCAAGCTAGAGACGAAAACATGTATTTTCAGGAAAAATTTAGCAAAACATTTTTGACGTAATTTTGTTGTTTAAGTATTTTTTACGTGATCAGTGTATGCAAAACTACAAGTGCCTTCGCGCTTAGTATACCAATAGTGGGACACCCTGTATATCGTGCTCGTCGCTTCGCTCCTCGCTAACCTATTTTATTGTTAAACGAACGAACTTTTCAAGTTTAATTGTATGACAGTTTAGATGTGACCTAATTTTTTTGGTCAGTTGTATCACCTTATAATAAGCTTATTTTGTCAGGGAAAAATTCCGACACAAAATCTGGTAGAACATTAATAACTTGTAGTTTGCGTACAAATATGTATGTAGTTCCTATTACTATATCAAGACGCTATTTTACATTCTACGCATCAACTTGTACCTAACTTCAGCTCGATTCAGAATAGAAAGTATTGTACTTACACATTTAAACACCACAAGTTCATGTCTAACCGCACTTTATCCTACAGTCCGAAGTGAGCAGCTAGTGTAGTGCCAGTTTGCTCCTATCATCATCATTAGCAGCCCATATACGTTCCCACTGCTGGGACACGGGCCTCCTATGAGGGTACAGGCCATAATCCACCACGCTGGCCAAGTGCGTGTTGGCGGATGACAAATGTCGTCGAACTTTTTAATTCTTTGACATGTCGGTTTCCTCACGATGTTTTTCTTCACCGTTCGAGCAGTGGTGATGTTTCAACATGCGCAGATAAATTGAAAAAACAATTTATTTCCTGCGCGCTCGCCTGGTCTCTAACCTCGGACTTATCGATTCGAAGTCCGAGGTCTCACCACTGAGCCACCACTTGCTCCTATACTACATATTTAACTCTCCACAGGTTTGTGCTAAAGAACGGCACGTTATCCTACTGGAAGTCGCAGTCCGAAGTGAGCCGCAAGCCACAAGGGCAGATCGGTTTGGGCGAGGCGTGTCGGATCTCGCGCAACGATGGCGCGGCTACTTTCGAGATATTCACCGGGAGCCGAACCTACTACCTCACCGCGGATAGTATAGCCACTATGGAGGACTGGATTAGGGTGCTGCAGGTAAGCTTTCTTTGCTCAAGGAAATCTGTATTTTTAATTTTTTATTCTTTCTGAATTAAGTTAATCTTCACTCAATAAAATGGTGAATGGCTATGGTAATGGGCATGTAATTTGTATCAATAAAATATTACTTCGCCCAAAACAAGACTAGTCCATTCTTACAAAGAATTTACTAAATTTACTAAATCTACTTCGAAAAATTAAATTGCCAAATTTTCAGCAAACATAATTTTCAATTATCAATTTCAGAACGTACAAAGGCGAAACGCAACAAAACTCCTGTTAAGCAAAGAAGACAATAAGCCAACTATACAGGGCTGGCTCACCAAAGTTAAAAACGGGCACGCTAAGAAAAGCTGGTGCGTGTTACTGGGCAAAATGTTCCTGTATTTTAAGTCGCCTGGAGATCAGGTAATTAATATTATTTTATTCTTCTTCCGTAATAACAATAAATCTTGTTATCGTCACTTTATCAACATAAATTTCCAATTAAAGTGAAAACTTTAAGACAATTTCAAAGTGCATATTTGACTAGTTTAGAAGTAATTTTAAAAACATACAATTTTAATTCGATTTTGTGTTATTCCTATAATTTTAGACGTATGGTAATAAATAAACCTTTCAAAAGGGACTTAAATTGTCACTAACAATATAAACGACAGCAAATTTCTAACACTTAAATGATCATTGCTATTATCATTTTAAACCACGCCAAAATAAATTATATCAAAAAAATTGGTTGTCTGTAAAGTCAGTTTACTGACGATAGTTTAACGTGACAACGTCCGATTGTGCTTCTTTGTCGCTCGTTCCGCGCTCTCGCTTGCACTTCAAGCCTTACATGGAACGCCTCAGAGTGAGGTAACGCCGCATGAGTCATGTTTTTCGTGCGTGCAGCCGGCTCTATCGAATTATAAGACGTTGTCGACTATTTTATTTGTCTATCATAACGGCATATTTTCCACAAATTTCCAGAATCCCACGGGCCAAATAAACATGCGTGACGCACGCGTGGAGGACGTAGAACATGTGTCTGATTCCGACTCGGAGGAGAAAAATGATGATGCCAGGAAACATCTTACTGTAGCTATTTATCCGCAACATCAGGTAAAATTCAAATTCATAAAGATTGTTTTTAATAGTAGATATAATTATAATACTAACATAATTTTTAAAGGTCATCTTACTATAGTAGAGCCATTTTAATAGGCAACATTTGACAGTTCAACAAAATTCAACAATGTAACCTAGTAACGACGACATAGAATAACATGATATTTCGTTTTGTTTGAACTGCACATTTGCATAACTTTTTTCAATTACGATTACATATTTATAATAATAATGACCGATACAAGTTATTTTAAGATTTCATTTTACTGATAAACCATTTTAAACATAATAAACAATTTCTGAATTAAAGAACTGACGTCGCTACAATTTTGTGTCAATAAACTTTTTTCTTTTTAAATACCAGAGACGTTACTCTAAAAATCGAAATTTGACATCTAGAATCGAATGCATTGATTACTTGTGAATAAAAATCATCATAAATTAATAAATGTGTTTCAAGTTCGATTGACAAATGTTTCAAGTCCGTATCGATTAATTCACTTTAATCGATGTTTTTAAGCAGGTTACCTCTCTTCGAAGATAAAATTGATAGACGTCAAATGTTGCCTATTAAATTGGCTCGACAATAACAACTGTATGGATATTAAATTTATCTGAAATAAATAAAATAAACTCATATTAGCATTTAAAATTGACCAGAACTTTAATGGTCAATGTAGTTCACCTTTTTCAATCAATTATAATCATAATTTTTCTTCTATGGTTAAGTAATGTTAGTAGCAAAACGAACATGCAAACATATTTGGTATAGTGACATAGAACGCGTTAAATGGTTCAAATAAGCATCTATGTGCAAAGGAAAACCTTGTGAAATTTTACTTTTAATTTGCTCAATTAGAGGAAAGAAATTTTTTGTATTTGGTAGGTACAAGTTCTTTTTCCATACCAATTTTGAATACTTATCTCTTAATCCGAATTCATTAATATTTTTTCTTCTAATCTTAATCTTAATACTATTATAAAGGCTAAAGTTTGTAAGTATGGATGTATGGATGTTTGTTACTCTTTCACGTAAAAACTACTGAACCGATTACAATGAAATTTAGCACACATATAGAGGGTAACTTTGATTAACACATAGGATAGGTTTTATCCCGGAAATCCCACGGGAACGGGAACTATGCGGGTTTTCCTTTGAAAACGCGGGCGAAGCCGCGGGCGGAAATCTAGTACATCTATAAAGTTAAAATGATTCTTCATTCACAAATGTTTTTTAAATCATTCTACACAATTCCAGGGACCAACGTACCTTCTATTCGAGTGTAAAGCGGATAAGGACTCGTGGCTCTACCACTTGACAGTAGTGAGCGGGGGTTGCGGCAGTCAGGGGACGCACTTTGAGCAATTGGTGCAGAAATTAATGGAGACTGATGGTGATCCTAGTAAGTGTTTCTATCATCTCAATAGCTGGATCCCGTAGCTTTCCTCGCGTAAAGTCCGGACGCGAACTAGGAAGAATTTCGTACATTAACCTGTTATTACCTGTCACTGTCACTCCCGTGTAAATATAATGAGTCTTGCTCGCACAGATGCAATGACCGCCGTCCTCAGTGATTGTAAACCTTTAACCTGAGAGCGTAAGGTTTGTTCTTGATTGCATGTGATTTTTTTACTGACCTTGAGTCACGACAAAAAGTATCGTATAATATATCGTGGTTATTGAAAAACTTAAAATGTAACTATTAAGGTATTGTAAATGAATAAAGGACATTTATTTAATAAGTTAGTAAAAAACATTTTCTCCTCCAAACATTTCATGTAAACTGCACTTCATTCAAAAATGTTTGTGACCACTGTCAGTAGGTAAAAAGGTCATAGTACGAAATTCTTCCTGCTCCGCGACTGGACTTTAGTAGCCTATATACTTATTCAAGCTATTGTCAATCTTTGTATCTTTCATACGTTTCGATAAACTATAATAAGTCTTTCAAAATATTTAATATTCGCGTTTTCATATTAGTAGGATTAGTTGGCACTATACTGCATTGCACTGTACTGTACTGCACAACACAATAATATACTCAACCGGCCCAAATCATTTTATTACTACTACTGTGACAATATAAAATTAAGGGTATGTTTCGTAAGTTAAAATCAATAAGCAATATTGAAACATTGCATAAATATTAAAAAGAGACAGCCCATAGTGAAAAATAATTGTTTACCATAACTAATATTATTTTTAACCAATTACAGATTGTGTGCTATGGAGACACCCGACATTATTGTACTCAAAGGAGAACATCACGTCACCACTAACAACTCTAAATTCTGAAGCATTACAAGCAGAAGCGCTCAAATTATTTAAGGTAATAATGTTGCATTTACTTTATTCCAGTTGGTAATACAAGAGCTTGAGAATATTTCGATGCTGCAACAGTGTATAGATATTCCTTACCTATCAGATATTTATGTTATAAACGTTTTTTAAACTATTATTTTACATTTTCATGTTATTTTCTTGTTTCCTCCTCACATCCTTCTAGGATCTAGGAGATTGTCTTTGTCAATATATTGATTTTGTAATAGTTGGATTTCTTGTAAAACTGCCTCCGTCATTTTTAAATATGTCTTAATTTCAGTAGGTTAAGAGCTGATCCAACAATGCCAGGAAGTTTGCGTATGAATGTGATTTGCAGCTGCTATATAGCTAGCATCGACGTTGTCTAATAAGTGTCTTTACTCGAGTTAAAACTTTTAAGATCTGCCCCCCCTAGTCAAGTGGCTTTCTGTTAGCGTAGCGTTCAATAGAATAGACTACGAATAAGTGGTTTTCTGTTAGCGTAGCGTTCAATAGAAGAGACTACGAATGTAATTCGTAGTCTATTCTATTGAACGCTACGCTAACAGAAAGCCACTTGACTAGGGGGGCTGGTCCGTCTTACAGCGTTTCCCGCTCTTCATGCCATTAGAAACCTCTATATTCCTCACATGCTTCCTAAATTATCTGGAACTCCTTCTATCAGTGTGTCTTCTTTATAAGTTTGACACTTTAGACTTCAAATATTGTCTCCATCGTGTTCCAGTGTGTCCAACTCTTCATGTCAGTGGCCGTAGAGCAAGCGGGCATAGACTACCACGTGGTGTTCCGTGTTAGCCCAGAATGCCCTGTAGCAATGTCTGGAAGTAGCCGAACTGCAAGACAAGCTAGTATCTGCGTTGTATTGTCTTTACTATTTAGGCTAATCAAGTCCGTTCCGTTTCCTTCTAGTATCCGGCTCTTCGCGGCTTTAGGACACTTCTCTATCTCTAGAATGTTCTAAAAGCTAATTTCTCGCTTCCAGTGTATCCAACTCTTCATGTCCGTCGCCGTAGAGCAAGCGGGCATAGACTACCACGTGGTGTTAGCCCAGAATGCCCTACAGCAATGTCTGGAAGTATCGGAACTGCAAGACGAGCTAGTATCGGCACTATGCAAGCAGTCGGCCCCACACTCAGCGCCCAAACACGCTGTACAGGTACCGAGAAAACTGAACGCAGCAAAGCTTAAAACAGTAAGTGCGCTAATGGTTTCTTTGGGCGGGTCGGGGTGTCAGCTTTTTGGGAGATTTGATATTTTTAGTTTTGTAAATTGGTATATGTGTACAAATGTACAGATGTGGAAAAAAAGCAAAATGAAAAAAGGCAAAGATGTAAGATTACTCACCTATGTAAATTTTGGTTCAAAATCATCAGTCGTTATTTTTTTTTTTTTTTTGCTAAAATATATCAAAGACTGTTTTTCAAATTGTCTGATAGATGTTTAATTTCATATTAACCTTATATATTTAAACATTTTTCTTATTTATTCTGGGTTTGAATCAGTAAATTATTTATTTAGTATCATTTATTTCTGACAGAAATAAAGCTGACGCCCTACACCCACAACCCTGTGCTCTTATTGTAGAGGTCATGTGATATATTTGATTTAAAAACTTAATATTTCTATGAAAATAATGTTTAATTTTATTTTTCATACTATTTTTTTTACAATCTCTATGAACTATTTATAATAACGATAGTATAAGATATTGTTATCAAGGTAGTTTGATATTTATTACAATTTATTAAATTATTAATTGGTCCATTGAAAAGTTACATTTGGGGTCGCATTTTTTAGAGGACGCAATTTTATTTTTTTGATGTGTAGGGGGGGTCAGTGTGAAGCTATCACCAAGTTTGTGGGGTCGCCACCCTTGTCCCACGGCCGCCATCTTGAAAATAGCGGTTGAAATGGTTTTTACGATATATCTCTTAAACTATTTATCTGATAATAAAACAATGTTAACATTATTCGTTGCAAATTAAATTCTCTACAACTTAGGTTCAGTAACTTTTTGTCGTAGAACTATAAACAAAAAAGTTATAAGCGAAAATGTTCAGAAATTAGAGATGTTTATATTTTTCAATCATGGACGTATAAAAAAAGACGGACGGTATATCGCCTAAACATTGAGTGAAGCCTAGTAATGGCGGCGAAACATCCATGTGTGTGTGCCATGTTGCCATGGCAACAGCTGTGTTGATGACAATGGCGGCTGTATTTTTTTCTATAAATTTTGCCGTAATAATTTTGTCATTAAAACATAAAAGAAATAACTTGCTTCCCTGTGGAATGTAATCCCTTGTGATTTGTTATTGCACGCCTCATAAGCGAAGCGTTGAGGTGGGTACTACTGTCACTTCGCGCAAAACATCTGATTTTTCTAACTTAAAATGTCTTTATGTATCATACATTGCACTTGTAAGATAATACATACACACACATATTAAGAAAAAACACTATTTTTAACGTTCATGATATTTTTGATGTCATTTTTGTTATTTAAACTAGTTAAAAAACAGTTTAAAAAAGGTCTGTCTTGGACGTCCGTGTGTCTGTATGTGCGGATCCTTTTTCTTGTTAACACGATAGCGACCGAAATACTTTACTAATCGAGTCTTTTTTTTTCTCTTACGCTTGAGTATGCTCAGGAATAGAACCCTTTCATTTTTCAGGGTCTGATTCGATGTGGTTTAATTGTTATTAAATAAACAAAAATAATAATTAATAAATATTTATTAAAAAAAAATTATGAGGCGTGCACTTTTGGATTTTCCAAATTATTTAAAATTGTACTGTTGCGACACCATTTAACCACGCACGACGGCATTTTAAATATTTTTTGTGAAACAGTGACGCAGTTAATCAGTCGGTAGTTCACGACGTAATGGCGGCCGACTAGCTTACTATGGTGAGAGTGTGTGCGTGTTTATTGTCTTTACACGATCGCTAGCTTACTATGGTGGCTTCACGTTGTTAGTTGGTAATACGGCGTCCGTCTTTTTTTATACGTCCATGTTTTCAATAAAAATTTTTTTTATAAGTTTACGAAGAAATTATATCAGACCATTTTTATAGATTGTTTTTCGTAGAACAACTTTTATTTACAACATTTTTTCATTAAGTAAATAGCTAAGGTTTTACAGCCATCCGAAGTGAGTACTATTTTAAGTACTCTTTACTTTACAGAATACGATATATTATGTGTGTACTAATAATAATTTGTCACCAGTAATTATTTTATTTTTATTATAATAATATTTTTAATAATTAATTTTACAATAATATTAATAATTAATTATTGAATCTTTTCCCCACAACCCAGGAGGTAGAGTCTGGAAGTGCGTTTTTTTTTACGTCGAAAAGCAGGGCTGAAATGTTCTGCATTGTGCTTCCATTGTTGTGGAGTCTGGGAAAAGAGCCAATAGCCACTTTATTATGTATAGTTACTACTGAAAAATAGTACTCACTTCTGAGCGCTGTAAAACCTTAGCTATTGACGTAATGAAAAAATGTTGTATATAAAAGTTGTTCCTCGAAAAACAATCTACAAAAATAGTCTAATATAATTTCTTCGTAAAATGATAAAAAAAAGTTTTATTGAAAAATATAAATAGCTCTAATTTCTGAACATTTTCGCTTATAACTTTTTTATTTATAGTTCTACGACAAAAAGTTACTGAATCAAAGTTGTAGAGAATTTAATTTGCAACAAATAATGTTAAAATTGTTTTATTATCAGATAAATAGTTTAAGAGATATATCGTTAAAACCATTTCAACCGCTATTTTCAAGATGGCGGCCATGGGACAAGGGTGGCGACCCCACAAACTTGGTTTTAGCTTCACACTGACCCCCCCTACACATCAAAAAAATAAAATTGCGTCCTCTAAAAAACTCAAGGTCAGGCCTAAAAAATGTAACATTTCAATGGATCAAATAGCACTAATTCAATTTTAACAATATGAATTCACATGACCTCTTATTAACACGTGCAGCTAACATTCGAGCCTTTTAAATTTAATTCAATTATTTAATTATTTCTAAAAGAAACTATTTGTTCACAAAAAATATAAAAAGCTCCAAATGTTATTAAATATAATTTGCCCCCCACGGCAAACGATATTTATTCCAATATAAAAATCGTTTGTTTCTAACAATCATAAAATAACAGGTTTTTTGAAATCCCAGAAATTAACTTCGAAAGTGCCTGTTAAATAATAACCAGATATTACTTTTCTACTAAAAAATCTATTTTAATCTATATGTGGCATCTATGCCACATATTGATGCTTCGAATTACATTCTTTATTACTTCTACTATCAATAAAAGAGCTATTTAACTTTCCTTACTGAAATATTAAATAAAAGAAATGTTATCTCAATTCAAAGTAATATCTGGTACCTCCCACAATACAAGCTTGATAGCTAAGCTTCAAGCGGTGCTTTACGCTTTTCTCATATGTAAATCACATTGGTGTCTTCATACCTCATCACGATAATAAGTTGTATAGCAATTTACGATTTTTCTACTATAACGCTTGATGCTTTTGGTTTTGGTAAATACTCGGTGAAAGAGAAATAATAAAGTAAAAAAGTATTTATGTGTGTAAAGAAATAGTTGGATAGTTTACATTACTCTGCCGAGTTGGGTTAACGTATAATAAGCTACAAAGTAAAGCGCAATGTATCATCGCTTTTATGTGGGTTTTATTTGCGTCGAAGTTTTAAATACACTAACAAGCCATTTTTATTTACCAATTAGCTTTGTGTGCTATCGACGGCTTAACGTGGTTGATCAATTTGGAATCGTGTTTGTGTTTATTGGCTTCTTGAATTTAATAAAAAAGAAAAATAATACAGATTAAAAATGGAACGTTTATTCCAACTTGATCGTTTCGTTCTGGCAACATACAATAGTTGAAAAGTTTTGTTGTAAAGAGGTAAGATATGATGAGAATGTTGCCATAACATTAGCAAATTTGTACTCGCGAATACTTCAAATGGAATGTTGGTGTAATTTTTTTCCCAATTTTTTTGTTTTACTTTTTCATCCAAGAATGTTTAACCTGTCCCTTAGTTTTAGGGAATGAATTGTTTCATATAATCATATCATAGCTAGCTCTTTTAGCACTCCTTTGTAAAGGTTGATGTTTTAGACTGTTTCTATCGTATATATTCTTGTTTCTTTTACGTTTTATTTAGTTGAGGTGAGTAGTATATGATCAAATGGTGTAACTGCATAATTTTAAGGGCAAAGTGGTTTACTATTTTAGCTGCAATTATACACTTTACTTTATTTTTTGTACAAATTAAATTATTTAACTATAATATTATCAAATGTCCTCTTCTGTGTTCTTTCATATTGTAAAATAGTTTTTTTTTAGACTTTACATATCTTAAAAAAGCATAATGTTTGAGCATAAATAACTGTTATATTAATGGAGTGAATGAGTTAATTTAAATGTGAATAATTATTGGCTAAAATGCATCTTAGCATAATTATAGAAAAGTAAATCAAACTTCTCTGGCCGGCCCAGTCAATCATTTGAAAATTCAAATAGTTTAAGGTCACCCAAGTTGTATTGACATCCTGGTATCATCTTAAAATTCACACCGTCAGAAAGTCATATAAAGTAGAATAATAATAATAAATGTTTTTTTGTTAATCTTTGCCATACAGTGGAAATTGAAAAATTGACCCTTGACACAAAATTCAAAATACTTTATTCTCTATATGCAAACATGGCACTGTTTTTATTTTCGCCTGAATAAAGTAAGGATTATGCAGTTACACCTTATAAAATTGGAATTAAATAAATATGGTTAATCTGGGTATCACTGTAAAATATTCACTTTAAATCTAAACACAAATACACTGGGCACTACAGTATACCATAACTTTGTATCAATAAATATTTTGTATAAAAGAATTTTATTCTAAAATTATTTATATCTATCCAGTAAATATTTGAAGAGTAACAATTTTTTATTTCAATTATTGTCTGACTTATACATAAAGCCCATCAAAAAATGCATGATCAAAACCACGATCATATGCATGAATAGATCCCTTTAAATGTATATATCACACTACTATTTGCCAACAAAAAAAAGTGACGTCTACAAACATAACCTACAAAAAAATAAAGCCCCCCACTCACGTGCGGACCCACCAACATTTCATTTGTACAGCAACTGCTGCTGTGTGCGACCCAGTCGTTGTTCACTTGCGACACGGGCGGGTCCGTGGCCGGCGACAAGGGAGACATGCCGCAGCCGGCTGGCTCGCCTAGCTCCATACAGGTACATTGTACTGCTACAGCTAGACGTTCGTTATTACAGGTACATAGCGCACGTGCGTACTGCTACAGCTAGACGTTCGTTATTAAACGTACATAATAATTATTATGTTATAGTGCGTACAACTCGACATTTTTTCTTTATGTGACAGATAGATATTCTTCGTTATGTGAACTTGACGCATTTACTGTATATAGGTACATCCGATTTAGAATACGCACCGCTAGACATTCGTTATTACAGATAGATACGTTAGAGTACGTACTATTACAGCTAGACATTTGTTTTCTTAGACATTCTTCGTTATAATCAATAACGTTTTGAAGCTCTTACTGTCTATAGGTTCTCTACAAATGTCATTATTATTTGTGGATATATTATACAGTGCGTACAGCTAGACATTCTTCGTTATGTGAACTTGACGCTCTTACTGTATATAGGTACTCTACAATTAGGAAGACGGAAGTTTAAATTACATATAGATTTCCAGAGTGCCTATAGAAACTTTTTTATAAGGACTAGAGAATGGAGTCGGAGTCGATGTTCCAGCAATGTTCGATATAAAAAGTGAATTATCTACTAAGTGGTAGAAATTGGGCTACGTTATTGCTTGGCATTCAATAATATATAGGCCACTTGCATATCTCAAAATAATAAAGGTAGGAGGTGGCGTCATTTCCTGGCTTCTTGATATACTGTACTACTTATATACTATACTGATCTGGCCTTAATTTGCGTATTTTAGAATGTTCCTTCAACCGTAGTAATTCTAAAATATCATTTTTCTTTAATGATAATAATATGACATGTTGGGCTAAATTACAGGTTAATGATAACACTGGTCAACAATGATTTTGTTGCCCTGGATGTGAAAGTGGTTTCGAATAATTTAATGCATATTATATATAAAACTATTAATGGTTTTGGTAGATTGGCTCTAGTTTTTTTTTAATCTTAATTTTCTTATTACACTATAAAACGCAGCATGAAATAGAAGGTATATTTGTTTAACATCATTTATTTATTACAAAGTTTTACTTATTGTTTTGTTTTAGTATTTAATTAATTCAAATGGATATAAAAATAGAGAAAAATCATTAAAACTTATAAGTATGAAATAGTACAAGGAAATAGATTTTATAAGCTTATCTTCTTAGTTAATTTTGGGACAATAGTTTTATTATGGACCATCAGTAATCTGCCATCATGTGACGATCCCATATACCCTGATACCTTTATTCCATAATTTTTACTTCTTTTCGATGCGTTCTTCCTGTTTCTCACAGAAATTTCGCAGATTTACTGGATATCTATCCAGGAGACTGTGGGGAAAGTGTAGCTTTATGTTCGTATTTGTTCATAAAATAACAATAAAATAAAAGTTTTTTAACAACTGTTGTGCAATTTCTTAATTTGGTGTTTTAAATTTACCTTAAATTAACCAATACTATATCTCTCCATAATTTACAGTCAGCATCAGTTATATAAAATTTTGTTTGATTTTCAAAGAAAACCCAATATTCCCAATATTCTTTTATCAATTTTTCGACACGCCCGTCCTGTATTCTTCTTATACTTCTAGATTCCCTCAAAGGCCTAAATTCTCATATTTATTAATTACTAGAGGTCCGCCCCGGCTTCGCCCGTGGTACATATTTCGCAATAAAAGGTAGCCTATGTCCTTTCTCGGGTATCAAAATATCTCCATACCAAATTTCATGCAAATTGGTTCAGTAGTTTAGGCGTGATTGAGTAACAGACAGACAGACAGAGTTACTTTCGCATTTATAATATTAGTATGGATTCCTAATGAATTTGCTTTGTCTAATCCTATTAATAAAAACATCAAGGGAATTTCGTATACCTATCCACTTTGCTGACCAAGTGCTACTGGGTTTCTTCAACTAAATACAAACCGAACATTGTTGTTCATAAAAATGTTTTTTTTACAGAAACCATTTCTTATTCTGATATTCTACAGTCAGTTTTATAGAATAGGGTTATGTCTGAGCGAATAAATGTGCAGAAAACGTAATTCACCAAAAAAATAAACACTTGTTAGTAACCTGTATTCTGAAGGGCCGTAAGAAAATTTAATATATGAAAATCCCAATTAAAAAAAAACTAGAGCCAATTAAGTAATTTTAATGATTACATTCGCAAACTGGGTACTTGAAATATATAAATCTGTAGAAATATCCAGGGCAACAAAAAAAAATTGTTTTTTTGTTGAGCTGTGTAATCTGTAATAATGTTTCTTCTTCTCCCTTGTTATATGACGAAACGGTTCTTTATTATCATGCTCCATGGAGATGACGCCTTTATCAAATATAAGAGTAAACTTGTCTAGCTTAAGATTAATTAAATTATTCATGAATTGTAATGTTACTTTTAAATTGAAATTGTAAATTTATCTCTGTAGCTCCCGCATTATTCCGTCTAGGTATTATTGCTAAAATTAAATTTTAAGAAGCCAGTAAATATTTTGCAAGAGCGTCCAAAAATGCATATGAGAAAAGCATCTAGAAGATATTTAAGTTTGTCGTAGAAACGAAAATCTTGGTCGAAAACTGTTCTAGAATGTTCTGGAAATTTTCAGGCGCCATTGTTATCTGTGGACTGTAAAAGCAATCCGCCGACATACAGTTTCATACAAGGCTGGCAGCTACTGGCCCTCGCGGTTAGTCTGTTTGTGCCGAGGAATAATAGATTGCTGTGGTACCTCAAGTTACATTTGAGCAGGCATTCGGACACAAAGTAAGTATGAGTTGGTAATATTTGCTTTGTTTTATTAATGCTACATAGATTAAAAATGATTTTTTTCTATAATTAAACAAGTCGTTTCGTATAAAGTTAAGAATAAATCTGTTTTTTTTTATTGTATAAACAAGTATCTATTTAAGATTTAATTGTTCAAAAATCAGATCATCATCAATTACATAAGACTATCTTTAACAGTTTATTTATAAAGTAACGAAAATAAGTTCCTACCACATTTTCAACTAATCACCCATTTTAAGATATATGCTATCAAAAGAGTACAACACAACCAAAAAAAAAAAGACGTGTGGCACTCGGGGACTGCCGCGGTAAAGCTAATCGGAGTGGGGAGCGTGAGGTTTTTTCGTTACGGAATTTCTCGATTCGGTCCCCGCGCTCAAGGCCCGCGATAGAAGCTATGCAATAGCTTAAAAAAAACATTTAAACCATTTTTCAGAACGGAATGCGGTAAATACGCAGCGTATTGTGCTCGTGCGCTCGAACGTACGATACGCAATGGCGGACGCACGGACAAGCCGTCGAGAATGGAAGTGCTATCTATATTGCTGAAAAACCCCTACCATCATAGCTTACCACATGCTATACCTGTTCATATGCTCAATAATACTTATCAGGTGGGTTCATTTTGTATTATTATCTCTATTTAGATAGCACTATATAAAAACTACAGACAAATTGAAGATATAAAATGAATGTCCTAGTTTTAAAAATTCACATAACATTGCCTCTCGTACCTTTCTATGTACTCACTTTACCGTATTCATTTCAATTCTATATTTCATTAAATAGGTGTTTTATATGTTAACGTCTTAAACGGAGTAAACCAAACAGTAAACCAATATCAGAGTGGTTCGTTCAAGGGACAGTAACTTTTGATTAAAATTTTTCGACAATAACTTTTTTCAAAAACGTCTTACTAACTTAAAATCATTTGGAAACTGTTTATCAATTAGATATCGTTCAATATTTTGAATTGCAGAAAAGTAGTGTATTCTGTAGTAACTAATAAGCATCGAATGTATACTATAATGCATTATATTAAAGTAACAATGCATAATTATTCCAGGTGATAAGTTTCGACGGATCAACGACAGTGGAAGAGTTCCTATCTACATTAAGTTCAGAGTTAGGCTGTCGGGAGTCCTCCGCGTCTGGGTTCGCGCTATTTAGCGACGATCCTATAGAGAAAGATCTGGAACATCATATTAAACCGGATAAAAAGGTTCGTTTATTTTATTTTTCTTTGGCTCGATGTATTTAATTTAGAAACTGGGTTTATTTGTTAACATAACTATTTTTAAAAGTCATGTGAAGAGGCAAGAGTACAAGTAAAACAGGAATATGTATCTGATTATTATTATGATATATTAAGGATATTAATGTAAAGTAATGTGGTACCTTTACTTTTTTATGACAAACCATTTATTATGAAATAAAGTAAAATAACACCAATAAGAAAATATTAGGTGAATAATATTTGCTTCTTATTTTGGGTACAATCACTACATAGTATAAAACAAAGTCGCTATCTCTGTCCCTATGTCCCTTTGTATGCTTAAATCTTTAAAACTACGCAACGGATTTTGATGCGGTTTTTTTTTAATAGATAGAGTGATTCAAGAGGAAGGTTTTAGTATATAATTTATTAGGTTTTAGACAAAGCGGGCGAAGCCGCGGGCGGTAAGCTAGTTAATAATAGAATTACTCTTATCTCATTAAAATCAATTATACAACTAATCAACAAACAAAACTTTGCTCTTTCAGCTATGTGACGTGATATCCCGATGGGAAACCGCGCTAAGAGAAAAAGGTTCTGGAAAGTTCGAGAATTCACGCGTCATTCGACTCACATACAGAAATAGGCTTTACTTCAAGAGCTCAGTGCGAACTGAGACGGACAAGGAGCGACTTTTGCTCTGCTATCAAGTTAATCAGCAAGGTATGGATACAAAAATTCTTAATAACTTTCGTACTGTAGGTAAATTAGCTTGGAGAAATTTTTGCGTTTGTAGTAGTGTATGGTCAGCAAATAAAATAAAACAACATTTTATTTTTAGTTTTTATTTTATACAGGGTTACTTGTAAAACACCAGCAACCTCGCAGGACAAGATAGCTAACATCATAAGTAACAACATTTGTTCTACGACTTTTGGCATAACGCAATAAATTATTTTTAAATGATTTTTTAAACTTTTATTGTACTCTCCTTACATTGGTAAGTCTATGTTCTATTAATTATCGGATGGACGACGCGACGCCCCCTTCCCCCTCTCGTTCGCTTTTTGTTTACGTAATTTTTGGGAGGCGTAGAGTTTATAATATTCAGACGGAAAATTAAATGAATATTTATTTTTGTATGAAAATAAAATCTAACAAATTATCAAAAGTCGAAATGTTGTTACTTATGATGTTAGCTATCTTGTCCTGCGAGGTTGCCGGTGTTTTACAAGTAACCCTGTATATATAAGGGATTTTAAATTAAACTATATGTGTTTCTCCTCTGAAAAAGATGAGTCTTTATTTTAATATTTGCACATTTAACATACATATAACTTTTACATTAACAATGTTACTAAAATGAAAAATTTACTAACCTGAAAAAGAAACGACATTTAAAGTTTAATTCTTTAGTTTGAGAAGTCAAAGGCTTGCCTCGACCATGTTTTAACACTGGAGCCATATTGAATAAACAATATAAAGTTACAACACTTACACACAAATTAAACACTAGTTATGGCCCTGCCTTCATACAAAACTGCTGAATACGCCGTTCGCACGGGAATAGAATGTGGATGCGATTTCCCTTAGTTAGCATCCAAGCTTACGTCTTTATAATTATTAAACTGTATAAATTCATTCTTTAACTCCGGTCTGCATCGTGCAGACATGGGTGTAAAAGTCTCATTTTAGCTATTAAATGTAGTTTTTAAGTACATCTGAGTTTTCATTTGGGGCCTCCGGCTGCGGGACATGTAATTCACTTCAACAAATATTATAACAATAATAACAAATAATAACAACAATCAACAAATACAAAATTTATCAATTAAACTACGTACATAATAATTATAATTTTTGAATGAAATGTGCTTTATGTTCTAACGCTACCAAACGACTGCACGTGGCACCTGCGGACAGCGTAAACTGGTTTATTCTGGTTTTGTGCGTGTTTCCACTTTCCACTATCAAGTGACGATTTATTTATTTGTTTTGTTTCGTAATTATTATGGTCAAATATTAATTATGAAACAAATTATTATGGACACGATATTTTATTGTTTCACGGTAGTCGCCTTGTCGTTTGCTCAAGGACGTAAAATTGAATGATATATTTTTTTTTATAAAGTCAAAACCATTTTCTTTCAAATAAAAACTTGTTTTTATTGAAAACAAAAGTGTTGCTAGGAATAAGTATAAAATTAAATAGTAATGTTAGGATATCGAAACATTTTTGTATAGGCCACAACGATATAGTGGAAACGCGCTCTAAGATCTGAGTAATATACACACCACTACATATGCAAAAATTTCTCCAAGCTAATTTACCTGTAAAACATAATATATAATAGATAAAAAAACACTAAAATGTCATCAGTGTAGTTCCTAAGACACTTTTTTGTTACACTCCAGATATTACACATTCCACATTATTTCTAAGATTAATTATTTATTGTTGTTATTCCCGTATCTTACTTCCTACTAATGTTATAAATGCGAAAGTTTGTGAGGATGGATGTGTGTGTGTACTGTGTATGTTTGTACGCAAATACTACTAAACCGATTACAATAAAATTTAACACACATCTATCCTATCTATCCTCACAAACTTTCGCATTTATAATATTAACCCTCTATAGGGTAATTTGGATTAACACATAGGATAGGTTTTATCCCGGATATACAACGGGATCGGGCACTATGCGGGTTTTTTCTTTGAAAACGCGGGCGAAGCTTGGGCGGAAAGCTAGTTTTTTATAACAAATGAAAATTTTGTTAATTGCCCCTGTTTGTCTATGTCAATAATAACCCACCCGTTCCTCAGTGGTGGCGGGTCGGTTCCCGGTGACGCGCGAGCTGGCGGCAGAACTTGGCGCGCTGATGGCGCAGCTCGACATGGGGGACTTCTGCCCCACCAACACCACCCACGCGCTCCCGCTGGCGCACCGCTTCTACCCCTACCGCTACCGCGCCAACACCGCCGAGCTGAGGTACGCACACACTTCTGCCCCACCAACACCACCCACGCGCTCCCGCTGGCGCACCGCTTCTACCCCTACCGCTACCGCGCCAACACCGCCGAGCTGAGGTACGCACACACTTCTGCCCCACCAACACCACCCACGCGCTCCGCTTCTTCTTCACGACCGTACATAATAATAAATAATAATATTTTAATAATTTTATAATGCATTTATTCATTAAAACATCATTGGTCCACCCGTTAGTAACAATATTCTATTCCTATGTTAGTAACAATACCAAATTTATATGGTTTATATACACACTCATAGCGACGCGCACACACACGTGTACCTGATAGTTTATGCGTACACTCGCCCATAGCAACACGCAAACAACGAAATACGTTTAAAGTTACGCACACAGCTACGCGCTCTTAATAACTGCAATACACACACATTCAAAGACACTTTAAGTGAGAGGAACACATAGAGACGTAAAACATACATACACTTATACACAGGAAAAAGGACACACAATCAAAGTATCTTAACTATGGATAAAGGTACTCCCCAAATAATATAGAAAGACATACAAATAAACATGCAGTGTTTTATGATACAATAATTTGCAAAATACTACAGCTTCGTAGTAAATTACGGTTTGTAGCAAATAAATTGGTTGAGTGATGTGTTTAAATAACAAACAAAAAGCACTTTTAACATAAATTTTATAAAAAAAAAAAGACGGGTTGCACTCCGGGAGTGCCGGCAGAAGTGAAAACTTGATTATTAACGTTCAGCATGTTTGATATTTTGGAATGGTATCCGTCTTACGCATGGAATATAAGGGCTAAAAAAAACGTCGTCTTACGCTTTTTCGATCAGGCCACGTGTCCTGACGCGAGTTTAAGATTTTATACATTTCAAAAAAAACATTAATGTATCTATGTTCTTTTCTAATTACAGAGACATAGAAGAGAAGCTACGTACAAAATGGACGGCGTTAAAAGGACGAAGCACGGCGGATTGCGTGCGGATATATCTCAACTGTACGAGGAAGTGGCCTTTCTTTGGAGCTACTCTCTTCCAAGCGAGGGTTAGTATTATAAAACTAACAAATTCAATATTTATCTAATAGAGAATATATTTATCTTTGTCCCAGTTTTGTTTGTGATGAACCGTAATAAAAAAAGAGCGTGTGTGCCGAGCGCACGTGTCAGAAGTCAAATTCGTCGCCTTACTCTATGACGTGACCTTGAAATTTTACTCTCAACGCGCCTAAAGAAGATACACTTCAATGTACTGTGTAGACAAATTTTCCCACATGTTGACCTAACAAGATGGTGAAATATAAATTTATAGCATTTGAATGCCATAAAACCAAAAATATAAATTCAAGATGGTGAAAATAGCGTTCTACACTATTATTTATTTTCTGCATTATCTAATTATATAATTATTTCATATTACAGATAAAACAACCAGACCTATCAATGGCATGGTTAGCAGTATCGGAAGACGGAGTCGCGGTATTAGAACTAGCTTCCATGTCGGTTATAGGCCGATATGCGCTTAACTCTATCGGCCTGTTTGGTGGATTACAAGTATGTATTTTATTATTATAAAAAAATATACCGGCCGAATTGAGAACTCTTTTTTTGAAGTCGGTTAAAAATATACTTCAAGAGCATAATTAATACATTTGACTAGGAATATAGGGCTAATTAATTACATTTAATCTGTTTCTCGTATATTTTTCACATTTTCCTTGACTGCCCATTATTTTTCCTGCAAAGTGCAAAATTGTATAATTAAGGTTTCTAACAACTTATACAAGTTATTTTATACATTTGTACCTTGTGAAACACGATACTCTGTAAAAAAAAAAAGAAAAAACTTACAAATCACATCCAGAACTATTTATAATATCTTTATTAATTAAATTTTTTATGGTAAAATATACTTAATTATTGTAATTTTCGCAGGACGACCTAATGATGCTAATTGACGCCGAGGATTCAACCAGCCCCGTTCACAAGATGTTGATCAGTCTCAATAAACCTAGAGTAAGTATTTTTATGAAAGTTTTTCGTAAATTGTAAGAGAGTGAATCTATCTCGCTTTTATTCTGTGGCTGAGATTTCTTTTCTCTAATGCAACAAAAATTACTTGAAATATTTATTTAGTGATTATCATCTAATTCCGTATCTTGTTATGCGCAAAGTTTTAAAAATATTTCATCATCATTGTATACACCATTTACTTATACGAATCAAACTTTAGTATTGTTATTACGTTTCATTAACAGTACAGTATTAATACCGTGTATTAATGTGACGTGTTACAGGAATATCATATTTGAATGATATTCGACGGTTGCCTGGAAGAAATGGCTTATAGCCATAAGGCCGCCCATGGTATATCTTTTATTGTGTTTTTTTTTTCATTTTTGTATTTCCTTGATGTATACAATGAAGAATAAATAAATAAATAAATAAATGATATTCCTGTAACTTATTCTTTTAACTTCTCATATAGACAAAAAAATTTGTTGTCTGTAAAGTCAGTTTACTGACGATAGTTGAACGTGACAACGTCCGATTGTGCTTCTTTGTCGCTCGTTCCGCGCTCTCGCTTGCACTTCAAGCCTTACATGGAACGCCTCAGAGCGAGGTAACGCCGCATGAGTCATGTTTTTTCGAGCGTGCAGCCGGCTCTATCGAATTATAAGACGTTATCACGTCAAAAAATAGTAATCTCAGTGTTTAATGTATAAAATGTATTAAATAAATAATAATTTCCAGATGGTCGAGCTCACCCATCTCATAGCGGACTACAAGAACACACTCCGACCGACTCACCCGGGAACGCCACAAATGAACTCACTCACTCGCACCGGAAGCCACAGACTCCGGAAGCCATCCACCATGCCACACTCATCGCCATCCACCATGCCACATTTACACCATACACATACACACACACTTAATTCTAACACTACGATGACACTAGGTTCAGATCGAAATGCCACTTTGACACTAAGCTCCCATACGTCGACGTTTAATCAGCATTTGGATGCGAGAGTGTTGTCTCATGGGCAGCCGGACATTTTAAAGTCGACTCCAGATCATAAGAAACGTGCGCACACGCAAGATGGCGTCGCGTGAAGAAAACATAATAAAAAAATGACGCTGAAATAACAAAAAAAAACTATTCATGAAACAGATAATGACACTAGGTTCGGATAGAAATGCCACTTTAACACTAAGTTCCCAAAGGAAAGCTCAAAAAACCAGATATTTTTAATGTACGCCTGTGCAAAAGAAACCTACGTCAGACATTTGCGTGTGCGCACGCATTCTTAACATTATGTTTAACACACACAATTATGATCTGTATATGTTTCTAATGTATGACCATTAACTTACACATCTGTTAAATGTTGTAAATAGGAAAAAAAGTTGATAGCATCCTTGAAATTCATCAAATTAAACACAAAAGTGTTTGTCTCTTCAAACAAAGTTACATAACGGCTTCTAAAAATGTTATATAATACGATGACACAAATATTTTCAAAATGGTGTTAAATATACTGACGCTATAATAAGAATAACGTAAAAAAAACATAGTTATCAACTTTGACATTTTCAAATGTGAGGTTTTTTTGTTTCATGATGATGAAATCGACACATTTACGATAAAATTTAAATGTCCTAGCCAAATCTTCATAGTTTATTTTGTAAGTAGTTTTAGTTTAGTTTTATTTTTGTTGGGAATTCTCTAGATCGTTTTTCCTCAATAAAGTACTACATAGTTTAATTTTAATAGAAGGTGTTATTTTTGTAATGAATTTAAGGCGACGTTTAAATATTATCGTATCAACAAATAGGATGAAAATTATGAAATATTTGGACGAAAACAGCGATTATCGACTATATACCTCATCTTTTGTAGCTATCGGTTAGACATCGGCTGTATTATATTGAATAATTTTGTATAAGTTTTTCGGCTTAGTGCTTATGCTTAAGGTTCAGATCATGCCAACTAGATAAGCCTTAAATGGTAGTATTTTAACGAGAATTCACGAATAAAAACGAACGATTATCATCACAATATACAGTAGTATATATAAAACATAGTTTTTAACATTTTTTGCAAAATTTACTTTTGTGGCAATTTTTGCTTAAACAACCCGTTAAAGAAGTGAAAAGAATAAAATCTCATAAAATATTACTATTTGAGACATCATTTATATTATGTGCAGGGTATAGAGCAGTAGTGCGGTAGACTCACATAGATCCAAAGAAATAGTTTCGCGTTTTATTAATTATTTAATAAGAGGTGCTTATCAATAACATGTCAATATATAGGTCTTGTAAATCTCACTAACTGTAAAGTATTAAGTCGAATTAGCGCGGTATTTCGCTAAACCACTGCCAATTACGATACGATTCGAATACGACACGACCCGATACGATATCGTCACGTAAATTTTAATGTCGTGGTTAATTTTAACGGATCGCTAAGGACGGTGTACATATAAGTTTTACTGGGGCTTAATATAATTGTAGATTGATATTTATGGTTATCTGTCATCGTGTAGTTATACCACTAATTATAACGACCAGTGATATTAAAATTAATGTACTTTAACAAAAATCATTGTTATTGTTACGTTAGTTATACGTGGATTGGGAAAATTTGCTGTAATTAAGACCATAGACAAACGAAGCAAGTGGTAATTTGAATCTCTAAAATATGTAAAAACATAACCTTTTTAAAAAGATCTGAGTCTTAAATTAGATCTGTAACGAATCTCTTGTATATTCTCACAGTAAGTATTAACTTTCATAATATTAACATTAATTATCGACGAAAATGGTTGTTAATTGGTGACAAAAATGAAAGATAAAAAAATCAAACATGTTAAATTGTGAAAAATATTGTAAAAATCAATGTTTAACAAATCAAATAAGAATAACATTAAAAATATATGGACAATTTATTCCAAATGAAAATACATCAAATTATTCAAGTAACACAAAAAAACATGTTCATCAAATACACAGTTAAAACCGTAGTTTCGAGTAGAATGTTGTCCATAAAGAATAATCCAATGAAGCTTTGTATGAAGTAGAAATATTTGCCGATAACAATTCTCTCACAACACAAAGAAAAATCGGCAAATGTATTATAAATAATGTTGACCAAATTCGCTTTCAAAATATGTATTTGACACGCGATTCTAGAACACAAATGTACGCAAAATTAAAGAAATAGAGTCTACAATCGCGTGTCAATTCGCCGCAGTAGTAACTGTTAGATGTAATTTATTTTATTGCACTTTTTGCATAACACCCAACTGTTGATATTATTGTGTATAGATTAATGTATATTTTACGATTAGTATGGACGATTTTTTTAAACTAGACATAAGCGAATATGTTGTATAGTAAATGGTGATTTACAATAGGTATTTATTTTTATTTTATAATCATTTTCTGCCTGTAATTAATTAGATAATTATTTTTGTTGGTGGCCTAAGTTAATGCCTAATAAGATTAGGGCCTAAATTTTGTACTATGGAAGTCTCGCTGGGTACTTTTTTGTTTTTATGGAGCAACAATAAACATGTATTGACTATGTTTTGGTGTTTTCTTTATTCAACCTGATGGTGTGATGTGTTAAACCTTTACCTTTCCTTTTATCTATAACTATCCCATATGATTATTATACAACAGGAATAAATTATTAATTGAATATTTTGACGCATACAGTACAAAATATGTTACATTTTTTTTAAGAATTAATTTTGAACTAAAAAATACAGAATTATTAATTTCGGGTAAATAAATTGAAAGAACCAAAAACAATAAAAAGTTTTTTTTAAAAAAATTTTTAAAAAAAATATATAGATAAAAAACTGGACACTTATAATTATAACTCTTAAAGTTAAAGCTGTATAAAATATGTATAGAAAGTGGACGGATTTTCATATTTCAATAAATGTTTATGGCTTCAATACAAATTCGCTTAATTTCACATCCAGCGCTTTCAATATAGCTTCAGTGTTGCGCGGGAAGTCTGAAAACAAACAAATGTTTATTGTAATTTTTATAACCAACTTATTAAGAATTGCCAATTCTTATTATATTTTTTTATTATTTCTTATTATATACTTCTTCCCAAAACAGTTTTGCAATTTATGTAACTACGTACTTTAATTACACAAGGTACATAGAAATATGTAAATCGAAAAGTAATATTCTTACCAAAATCGTAATATACTGAGAGATCATAACCGGAATCCTTTCGGGATTCATTGATACATTCCCTCAAGGCATATGTTATACCATAGCCGGTACATACGCCCATTTCTCCAGCCGCTGAAAAATTGATATTTAACATTGATATAATTTAACAAATCAATAGGCATAATTGAATAATTTTTCAAAGTACATAATTAGATACAATAACAGCTTCTATTAATTAGCCTAGGATCTGTATAAAAAGTTAAAAAGATAACAGTTCTTCAGTTTATAGTTAATTCATTTAGATTATGATCCATTACATGGTACTAAAAATGAATATGTAAATATATGATTTTGATGCAGTAAAATTTTTCATATAACTTTTTAAATTAAATATTATACTAACTTTTGGCTCCCAAAACGCCTCTCGTATTCTTCGAATTGAATCTCAAATATACCCTATAATCGACTGGAATATCCTTCGCTAAATATACTTCATAATTAAGAGCTCTGTCATTTAATAATTTTCCAGTTATCTTATCGTAGACGAAGTGTTCAAATGTATGATAACTCAACCCTTGAATGTAGGCTCCTTCCACCTGTAAGTAAAAAATACATTGATACAAAAAATATATAAAGTTCTGATACGTTATAATTAAATTACATTCATCTATTCTCATTTCTGTATTGTAAAAACAAACAAATTTGAACTGGTTACCTACAACTAAATATTTTGCGATTAAAAAGCTCTTATTAAGATTTCACATTGTTCCATCTTCGTCATATTTCTTAATATTATTATTCGTTATTTTTTTATAGAAACTTACTTTTAGAACAACAGTTTATTACCATCAATTCCACAACATACATTCAGCAAATAAAGACAATTTGAATTTGAAAAACAAAAAATGGCAATTCTTTACCAAGAAAATATATAAAAAATACCTGTCCTATATCGACAGCTGGATTAGCGCTCAACCCCGCATCTTCAAGCGTATCAACCCTATTAATCTGGAACCTTCCAAGCAGAACATCCAACTGTACTTCACATATAGTAACATTGAATGCACTATATTCTTGTAACTTTGGATCCTTATCGTTCATCATATATTCAGCCACGAGGTCAATTTGCTCATCCCCAGCCTTTTGAATCAGTTCCAACCAGGTAGGATTATCCATTTTTGCTTTTAGCGGTGCTAATCTATCTTTTATTATTTGACACGCTTGCTGTATAGCGTAGGAAACGCTATCGCTAACAATACTAGACCCTGAGAAGACATTGTTAGCAGCAACGAAGGAATAGCTGGGTAAAACTGACACTAAATCTAAAGGAATTCCAAGTTCGTATGCGCAGACTTGAGCTGCCTTTGTATTCACCCCTTGACCCATCTCTATTCCTCCTGTAGTTACTGTTACAGTAGCATCCCCACGATATATGGAGACCATTGCTGAATAATTCCCATAGAACTCCACAGGGAAAAGCATTACAGCGATATGTAACCCTTTCTTCATCCAGCGATTGTCTTTATTGAATTGGTCGACTTCTGCCCGACGTTTATCGTAATCAGCTTGAACTTTTAACTTTTCTATCAATTCAGGGATATCGTTATCATCAGATCTCATGTTTGCTAGACGAACCTCTGTGGGATCTTTTTTTAATTCGAAAGCTATGCGCTCCATGACTTCTTCGATAGCGGCGATACCTTCTAATGTCCCTGAAAATAGTTACCAAGGCAGAGCCAAGTTAGTATAAGAATAAAAAATAGCCAGTAAAATATCTTTATTATTTTGGGGAAACGTAAACGCATATTAATTTAAGCAGTATTTAGCATATGAATAAGGTTTATTCTGTAACAAAATTGAAAGGAATCATGATATTTCACATACCAGGTGCTCGATTAAAAGTGTTAGAAGGTCGTTGCGTAAGAACTCTGCCAGTCTGTAGGTTATAGAAGCTAGAATCATAGCAGTTCGGAAAACTCCCAGCGACATAAGTTAATATGCCTTCGTTGTGTGTACATCCATCATCTTCGATTATTATACCTTTTAGATATTGAATCTTTCCAACGTCGTTTACTCCCACCTTATTAGGAATAAAATAAATTAGTAACATTATAGGTTTTTATCCCAAAGCCATCTTTAATCATTATGGATGGAGAATTTTAATAAAGCTCTAAGCTTTTTTTTTAACTTAAACTTATAAGTTGGACATTTCGTGAGCTTTTCATAAAGCTCTAAGCTTTTTTTAGCTTAAACTAATAAGTTGGACATTTCGTGAGCTTTTCATAAAGCTCTAAGCTTTTTTTAACTTAAAATAATAAGTTGGACATTTTGAGAGCTAAGCTTTTTTTTAACTTAAAATAATAAGTTGAACATTTCGTGAGCTTTTCATAAAGCTCTAAGCTTTTTTAACTTAAAGTAATAAAATGGACATTTCGTGAGCTTTTCATAAAGCTCTAAGCTTTTTTTACTTAAAATTATAAATTGGACATTTCATGAGCTTTTCATAAAGCTCTAAGTTTTTTTTTACTTAAAATTATAAGTTGGACATTTCGTGAGCTTTTCATAAAGCTCTAAGCTTTTTTTTAACTTAAAATAATAAGTTGGACATTTCGTGAGCTTTTCATAAAGCTCTAAGCTTTTTTAACTTAAAATAATAAGTTGGACATTTCGTGAGCTTTTCATAAAGCTCTAAGCTTTTTTCAACTTAAAATTTCATGAGCTTTCTTTTTAAAAATTAAGTAATTGCAAAATAAAACAACAAATACTTCATAAGTTAACTGTGCTGGTACTCTCCTGCCCATCGAAGTTATATTAGTTCCATACGGTAAGATAAAACGACAGGGTCTATTAAGGTTCCTTGCTACAAGAGCACAAGCGGTTGCCACTTGAACATTTCTGCTAAGTTTGCCGCCAAAACCGCCGCCAAGACGACGGACCTTTACGAAGACACTGAAATAATAATTCAAAATGTTGACGTAATTAATCTTAGGTACTTTCATAATTATTCAGTTACCAGACCATTTCTGCACAATAAATATTAGTTCGATTTAACAACTGAGCAGATTTTCACAATATTTGATATGGCGATAAAACAATATAAGGTTCAACTTATAGTCTCCATTTTCAGAACAGGTATATTTCTTAAACTAGCTGTGCTCCGCGGTTTCACCCACGTGGCTCCGCTTCTGTTGGTCTTAGCATGATGATATATTATAGCCTATATATAGCCTTCCTCGATAAATGGGCTATCAAACACCGAAAGATTTTTTTCAAATCGGACCAGTAGTTCTTGAGATTAGCGCGTTCAAACAAATAAGCAAACAAACTCTTCAGCTTTATAATATTAGTATAGATGTTACAGTCAAAACCCTGAACCGGTCAATATCCTTATTGACGGTTATTAAGCTTATTGACTAAATAGGTTAATATCCTTATTGACTGATTTTATCTGATAAACTGATTTTATCTGATTTTATTTTATCAGATAAAATCAGTCAATAAGGATATTAACCGACGCCTTTAGTCAATAAGCTTAATAACCGTCAATAAGGATATTGACCGGTTCAGGGTTTTGACTGTAGAATAGATAATACCAATACTCACTCGCTTTCCTTCATACCCAAGCAGCGAGCCACACAGATCTGCACCAAGTCGATCCACTGCGCAGTACTGTACACCTCTAGCCCTTTGTCCACGGGTATCACAACGCACGATATTGGCTCTATATAGTAGTGGTATTGGGCACCGATCTCGTATTTACCTTAAAAACAGACATTTCTTTTGAAATTATGGTAGCCGGAAATTATATTTTTCTGCTTTAGGAATTCGACGAAAAATACTTCGTCGAAAAACACGCACAAAGAAACAATATTAAAATTAAATAGGCCCACTTCAGATTTAACACGAAAAATTTATTTTACAAATTTAGGTACTTTGCGACATTAGTAGGTTAATACCTACTAATGTCGCAAAGTAGGTGATCGTAAAACCATTGATACTAGTAAATTTTCTAACAAATTGAATTTGATAGTTTATTCAATACAAGAAATTGAATGAATAAATAAACATTTGTTTTAAAACAGCGATGAAAAACAGAGAAAGCACTAAGATAGATACACTATAGAAGAATTATTTATGCATTTTCTTTATCCCAACCAAAAATAAAAGTTCTCAGCATATTGTAAATTAACATTTACCTTTAATAACTTTCCTTACATCCGACCCAGAGCCCTTCGGTATAATCTTTTCATCATCCCTTTCCCCTGCTTTGTACCGATCAGGATCTTTCTTGGCCTCATCTATCGTCAATACTGGAAGTGATTTCGGAACATCTCTATACGTCACTTTTACTTTATCAGCCATTAAAACAGCAAGATTTTCACTTTCAGCTACTAAAATGGCGATAGGCTGGCCATAGAACTTTATCTCGTTTTCTGCTAATATTTCTTCTTCGACCTCTTGGAGAGGAATGCCGGGGAAGGCGAAGGAATTTACTCCGGGGATATCTTTAGCTGTTAGTAACGCTATGACGCCGGGTTCTTTCTGTGGAGGTTCAAAGTATGTTCATTGTTAAGAACTAAAAAATTAATTATAAATAAAATTAGAACAGCGAAGTTTACTGTTTTTTCATTTTAATATTATATTTTGAAAACACACAAAGTGTACGATAAAAATTCCCGATGGATGAGCAAAATCGTGTTTTCCTTTTTTGACGAATGCGATATTTAAAATCTCGTGCTTGAGACACTGTTTAATACGATACTATTTATTAGAAAGCACATTTTCATATAACAAACTAAGTTTTTGAAGAATAATTTTACCAATTTGTACAAATTTTGACCACAATAAAATTAATACTTACAAGAATATCATAATCATACGCATCAACCCTTCCCGAATGTACTGTAGACAGTACAAAAGCCCCAAAAACATCATGTCGACTTGGTGGTATATCATTAACATATTCAGCTTCCCCAGAACTCTGTATTATCCCTTCTAACTTCTGTACCGGTTGGTTTAGAGGATATAACGTAGGGTCAGTTTGGTATTGTTGTATACCGGAAGATAGCGGTCGAGTTATTAGAGACGCGCCTGAGGAAAATCTGCTGGGGTAAAGGTCTGGTGGGGAAATGGTGAGGATGAACTGAAAATATAAGTTAAATAAATAAATAAGACGTATAGAACAATCTACACGTCGTTGCTCTACAAAGTACATACATGGTAGAGCAAAATCTGATATGCAGTTTTTCATTCGATAGACAAATGCTCAATGAGATAATTGAGAAGAATTAAATTTAAATAAAATTATTTTCATACTGATAAAATTATGTTGTTTCTTTTTCACGTTTAGAGTCAAAATTAACTGTTAACTTAGGAATCAATATAATAGAGGTTGCCTGGCAGAGATGGCTTAGAGCCATAAGGCCGCCATTTGTACATTTAAATCAATTAAGATATTATAAAATAAGATTAAACCCAATTGTACAATAAAGGATTAATTTATTAAACAATAATATTATTTACTTTTCTCACAATGTAGAGATAGTGCAGTCAACATATCCAAAGGACATGAAAAAGCTCACAATACCGAAACCATTCAAAAAATTGCAAGCTTCAGTTAGCTGGTTTTCATATTATAAAATAGATTATCAACTTACCTTATAAAATATACCAATAGCCAATTTCTTCCTGGTCATTGGCGAGGGTTCAGGTGGATTTTCTACAGGCGTAATTTCTTGATCCAAATGTCGTATCGCCTCTGACAATACTTTATTAGAAAACACATTTCTTCCCGTCAAATAATTTTCTGTAGCTATAGCGTGAGTAAAATGTGCTGATATATTGCCGAAAACTATAGTTGCTTCTTCAATTATACTTGTATCTTGGTTTATTTTGAAATTAAACGCCGCGTTTACTATGGCTAGAGCGTTTTGGCTCCTTGGTGTTATCTGGAAAAATAATTTTATTTATTTATACATTATTCTAATTTAAACTAGCTGATCGCCCGGGTATATTTCAAAATTTTCCACATTTATTATCGTATTCAACTAAAACTGAAAAAATTAATTGTCTGTAAAGTCGGTTTACTGACGATAGTTGAACGTGACAACGTCCGATTGTGCTTCTTTGTCGCTCGTTCCGCGCTCTCGCTCGCACTTCAAGCCTTACATGGAACGCCTCAGAGCGAGGTAACGCCGCATGAGTCATGTTTTTTCGTGCGTGCAGCCGGCTTTATCGAATTATAAGACGTTGTCACGTCAAAAAATAATCAAAAATCAATAAAATAATTCAGGCGTGCTTTCGTTACAAGTGATGCAACTAACACGGCATTTTACTATAGAACATATAATAATTTGTAAAATCTGTAATATATTTAGAAATTGATATTAGCAAATATTATAGAAATGTTATTTACCTTATAAGTCTTATAAATATGACAAGAACTCAATGGAGGGAGTTTGAAGTTTATTATAAGCCATCCCGACATATCATGAGCCAAGAAATCTGTGAGGGTCAGGGCTAATTCCTGTTGTGGGTTTTCTGTGAACGGAAACATTATATACAGAGGAACATTTTTGCTAAATTTCTACTTGAAAATGGAAATTTTTATGTTATTCTAGATAGGCCGTAAAAATACTGCAATTAAATCATATCTAGTAACAGAAAACCTTAGTAACGAATACACACAATATTTTAAAATTGTTTAAATAAAATGTAGTAAGTTTTATTCAGTTCATGAAAATATACTTCGAAAAATTTACAATTACTCATTAGCGATTTAAAAATTATTCCGTCAATAACCTAGATAGGTTCTTTAATACCTACTCAAATGAAAATGAAATATCTGCACCCAAAAATAACTTACTTATTGTAACAATAGCTCCCACACTTTCGAGCAGGAGGAATATATCGGATTGATAATCTGGTTTCATATGCTTTATCATCAGGTTTCCGGCTAACGAACCAATCTGCAAGCAATTTTGTGAAAATCTAGTAAAAAAAGCGTAATTATGATAAATAAACTAAGGTAAATATTTAAATACGCTAAATCGATTGAATCGATTATGATGAAATTGAGCATAGAGATAGGTATAAATAGCTCTCGGAATTAACACAAGTGAATTTTTATGTGGAATGTGGCGCATTATTACTACAACCACTACCAAATATGTATTTTTTAAAGTTTATGTTATTCTGGTACAAAACCAAAACACATTCGAGTATCATCAAAATCAATTCTGTGGTTTGCATGAAAGAGAATCATCCATCTACCCTCAGAAAATTGGAGTCTAAAATATTTTTAGTATTTATAGAAAATACATATTATATGTATTTACCCTTCTAACAGGAATATGGGCGACCAAATCCAAATGTTTCCTCATCTGCTCTAAGTATGTGAAATCATCTCTTGACTTTGCCTCGTTTTTAAATATCGTAATACAGTCCTCTAGCGTGATATTAGCTCCAAGAATAAGATTTTGGTCGAAGTCATATTGTTTTAAAGATGTGACTTCGCTTATATCTATAAGAATTGGCGGATAGTCGAATAAGTTTGGAAGGACACCTGAAAATATGATCAAATTAATAAAAACATTTTTTTGACATAGATTAAAATGTATACAATATTATTAATAAAAATCAAAACATAGAACCCAAATATTGTTATGTATTTTAAAACGCAAATTACGAGATACACTTAAAAAAATTTGAATGCAAACATTTCAATAAAAAAATAATCGGTTTATTTTAACAGTTAGTTACGTGTTAAAAGTAGAATTAATTAAATGAACTGATAAATTTATTTTAATCATAATTGCCTATTAATTTGGTTCGTCCTGCTTTCAATAAATACTGTGAATACCTTGTAAATTGTAATATAGTAATTTACGTGAATAATTACTACATTACGATTTGTAAGTGCTTCCCGATAGTGTAAAAAATTATTTGGAATTTTAATTATTGAAGATGAAAACCCGTAAAAACGCGTAAATACCACAGAACAGTTCTTTGGCATATTATGATAATATATGCAGTGTAACTGCATATACCTATACATTTTGTAAAATTAAATTGTAATACTGACATGATTTAAAAGAGCAACTATCGAGTTTCTTGCCGGTTCTTCTCCATAAATACTGTTTTCCGAATCGGTGGTAAATGTTAAAATATGTAATGACGATTTCAAAGTGCTCCTAGAAGAAGTCTAATTGAATAAATAAATGTTTGAGTTTGAGTTTATTTACGAAAATAAATTTACCTTTAGCAGTGTTGCCATCAACCAACATATAATTGTCTTGCGCCTGTTGAATAGCAGTAAAAATCTCATCCACAGTGTAAACTTTTATGTACTTTTCATGACCATAGTCTATTTCTATCACGCTAGGATCTTTTATCATACTCCAATCGCTGTTAATGCTATCTGTGGAGCATTTTCGTTCGCATATTTTCTTTGTTTTACTGCAGATTTTCAGTTCTTCTATATCCATTAACACGTCTTTAGGGGCGTCGGTTGCAAAGGATTTTATGGTGTCTAATATTGGCCTGTATCCAGTACAACGGCATGTGTTGCTTCCGAAAGAATTTTCTAGTTCTGCCATCGTCAGGTCTTTATCAAGGAGGCTGGAAATAAAGGTTTTTTTTTATATTTTAGCATCTGGTTAACCATATTATAATATGATACACGTAATAATAATTAGGTATGCTTGGTTTGCGAATTAATTATTTCATTTTATGGAAATATGCAAATTCAACTAACTTGAGTAATTTACTTAATGAATGAAGATAATGATATACCTAGTATCATCATTTAAAGAGTGATTATTTTTATATCTAATAAATTTATATCTAGTAGACAATATTTTTATAAATTACTAAAAGGAATAGGTATAAGAAAAAGTTTCTAATCATTAGTTGTTTGATTAGAAACTTTTTCTGCGACGACCGATTGCATCTTTATGTTTTAGGGAAATGCTAATTATCTACATTTGGATATGTAATTAGTGCAAATGCACATATCCGCTAAAAGTTACCCATTAGGTACGCACTAATACACTTCGTACTGAAGAATGCCAAGGTACCTACTTAGCATACTTATTTCATTAGAAAACATATTCCGAAGAACAAGAGTCTATTATGAATGTATGTTTTGTTTTTCAATCCCCCTGATGAACTGGGCGCAATGTAGCCTTAGTGTTGTTTTCTTTTTAGCTAAGAATTTAATGACTTAAAGTTACATACATACATATATGTATGTAGTTCATTAAAAATCTAAATTAATTAACAATACACATATACATTACTAGCAATGCCCTGCGGTTTCACCCGCATAGATAGCGATATCGTTACAGTGAAGTCTACTATAGGTCGGACTATAGGTTTAATTTTTAATCACATGAAAATCACCTTTACCCCGTCCCGCACTACGGCCTTTTTTTTTGTTTTAGTGGGGAAATCTTTCATAGATACCCACGGCCTCCGGGGGAGGGGCCGTGGGTTATGTCGGATTCCTACCGACCAAAACCCCACTGTGTTCCGTCAAGACGCATATTGGTAGAATTCCTCCGTGACCCCCGCACTACGGCCTGCTCGAACAGTATACCTACTATTTTCTGTAGATTGACACTTTTAAAAATTCGTTATATCTTTTGAATGGAATATCCAATTCTTTTCATTTAAAAAGTATTTTGCTGGTATTGAAACAGTCTATAATAAAACATCATTTAATGGGATAAGGATTAATATATGTGTATGGATAACATGGTTTGATTACTGTCGGCACTTCTATTTACTTTGAAAACGTAAAAAAGTTGTTGTAGTAACATAACTACTGAAGATGGACATATGGTATCGCGGACTTTCTTGTAGATATTGATCCATTCTATAATACCGTAGAATATTTTTTTGTTCTATCTTCAATAGATTCCGCAGCGCACGCGATGACAGAAGTTTTTTTGAGGATTTTTTTACACCTTGGGTTACATTATTGCATTTTTGGTAAGGATCTCTAATTTTTTTGAAAATGCAATATAGCCTATGTTGCTCAGTAAAGATGCAGCTTTCTAATGGTGAAAGAATTTTTGAAATCGGTCCAGTAGTTTTTGCGTGAAAACCATACATACATACATACTTACAAACTTTTCCTCTTTATAATATTAGTATAGAAGTATAGATTGAAATACAACTAACATTTTCATGTAGACTGTAGAGCGTCAGCTCTACATTTGAAAGATACTTATATATCGATTTTTCAATTTTTATATGCATATAACGACGTCTACTTTCAAGGGCTATTGTTTATTATAAGGAGGAAATAGAGGGAAAAGAAACATACAAAATAAATATACCTATGCAACTGCATCACCCATCCCGGGGTGCAGTACCCACACTGCGTGGCATTGTTAGCAGCCATGCGTTTCTGTACTTCACTGTACCCAACGCGCCTGCTCCCCACCCCTTCTATTGTTGTTATTTCCCACCCGTGACAAGATACAGCCAAGACGAGACACTGCAAAAAATAATAATTGATAATATACCCATACATAATAACTACAGGACCGACAGGCATACTCTACAAATCACTACAATGTTTACTATACGATAATTTAGCAAATAAGTTTATATAATTATTTTCTTCACTTTTGAATCAGGAGTAAAAAGAGATTATTTTTATTTTTTCACACGGCTACTTACGGAATTTACAGAAAACGTCTCATATGTTCCGAAGGTGGGTCTGTAAGCGTGCACCATCACGATACAAGAACCACACACGCCTTGGTGGCACATGGCTTTCGTCCCGGGTAACTCCAAAGAATACCTGATGTAGGCATTTAGGGATAGGTAGCGTGGAAATCTGTTGTCGACTAGAATAATTATGAACTCTATGAAACTAATTATTGAGATTACAACTAAGTACAATATACATACATTTACTCAAAATTATAAATATGCCTGCGATATAAAGAGTCAAGTCATTAGGTACCTAAGTAGTTATATATTTTAATTTAGTAAATTTCAAATACCTACTAGGTAATCATAGTGGAACCATTCTCACATTCAACCAGGAAATATATTTGCTATTTATCTAGAACTAAGTAAGTTACATAAAATAAAAAGAACACGATGCAAAAAATAAATTATCAATATTAAAATAAAAGACATGACGTATTGTAAAAAGATTGTAAAGAACATATTATAGGTAGTTATATTTTAGCCACATTTTAGCATATTAATTATTTGATGAATCGTGTGACAAATTGTAAAATATTTTATTTTCATTAACGTTACCTATTTGAACAGGTGTGAAATTAATACTTACCATATTTATACGCAAAACACATAATTTTTGTATTTATGTGATTTTGATTTTTGTCGAAGATTAGAACAATATAATATTATTAAGCATAATCTTAGTTAGGTACCTATTATTGATAATGAATAGGTTGTATCGTCCGACGATATCTCTAAAACAGCGGGTAAATCTTGGATGCGTCTGGCCAAAGACCGCAAAGAATGGAAAAAACATGAGGAGGCCTATACGGTTATACCCGACTATGGGTGAATTAAGGCTTAAAAGAAGAAGAAGAAGAAGTTTAAAATACATTTCCATTGAGTTCTGTTTCTTACTTTATACCTATAATTTATACCTATTGTTATAAATAGAAAAAAATATATTTGTTTCCTTTGCGATTGTTAGAATATATAAATAGGTAGGTTGCTGACTTAGGTATACGACTATAGTCAATACATAGTATATATAGTATACCTAGGTCAATACCTATAGTGTCTGTCTAAACTCAAAATAATAATGAGCACTGAATTAATAATGTAAATTAACAAAATTTCAATATAGGTATTTAAAACATTTCCTTTCGTCTAGTTTTGAATGGGTGCGTACATAATTAATAATTATAATATTAAATTACAGACGAAAAAACTTTAGGTTTTGTAAACTAAACATGTGACATTTTTGTCCTTATTATACAGCAAGATCTTTATATAAAATACTAGCTGTGCTCCGCGGTTTTACCCGCAGTGCTCCGCTCCTGTTGGTCTTAGAGAGATTAGAGAGAACATTGAAAGAATTTTTTAAATCGGACCAGTAGTTCCCGAGATTAGCGCGTTCAAACAAACCAACTCTTCAGCTTTATAATATTAGTATAGATAGAATTAATAACGCTCTAGATTTACTAAAGGCATTCAGGCCTTAGGCGGAAAAGTTTATTGTGTGCGGGAAAATTCGGTCGGTAATAATATACCTATTCTTCTTGGCGCACTACATAAAATATTTCATAAACAATAAACATGTTTATAATTTAAAATAATTATTATTTAACAGCGAAAATAATGTTTTTAAAGTGCTTAGATTAAATCCGGCTGGCTGTAACTCTATAAACTAATATAATAAATCTAAAGAGTTTGTTTGTTTGCTTGAACGCGCTTATCTCAGGATCCAGTATCCACGAATCTTATTTGAAAAATTATTTCCCTATCAGATAGTCTATTTATCGAGGAAGGCTAGCTATATGTAATATGTTATCATCAGTCATCACGCTAAGACCAATAGGAGCGAAGCAATGCGGGTAAAGCCGCGGGGCACAGCCACTATACATTAAATACATGTTATTTAATTAAAATAAACCTTATTTATTACGTATATTATTGTGTTTTACACGTGTATGTGCTTTTACGAACAGCTGGTACCTAGGTAGGTATAGATATTATTTTCAATGAAATGAGTTTTTGTCAACCAGCTGTTACAATAATAATATAACGACATAATAATAGTTAGAGGCACAGTTAGAGGCTATTCAAATGATGGTAATACATATATCTATTATTTGTCATGGACATTATATTTATAATGTAATGCGAACTCCTTGCATGAAACGTAGATTTTCTTGGAAGTGTGGCCATGGAAATTTAAATTATTATTTATTATTCTATTATTATATTAATAAGTAAATTATTTATTTTATAAAATTATAATAAATTCTGATCTGATATATATTGTATGCAGCATGCAAATTGAATAATATTCTTCTAAGAATCTATCAGATATAATTGTTATATAACTTATTGATTGAATCATGCGTAGTAAATAGATTTAAAGCGCCTAGAGGAATATGTGCAAATAAGTGACATTCACTTGTTTATTTTTTTTAACAATACAATATAAATTACATAAAAATATATTAAAATATATAAATTATATTGATCCAACTTTGGAATGAAAATAGTTTAACACGGTGGATTAATTTTAGCTAGTAATTAGAGGGAGAAAGTTTCTGCCATAACAAAATATTAGTCAGTTCTTTAAAGAAACGAATCTTCAATGGCGGCGCTTATCATTCCCTCTCGCTCACACACGGCCGTACGGTATGCAAAAAAAAAATGGAAAAATAAAATCACTAAAATGTATTTGATTTTCCCTATAATAGTTTTTATCATAAATTTACAATGACAATTATGCATTTGCGAAAGTAAATAATGTTTTCTTGGAATTTGACAAAATATGTTCTTTGGGAAAAGTTGTTCAGTTTTATGGGCTTATTACAAGTATTATGGGGATTTTATTACATTCTGTATACGTAAATATGATAATTCATATAAATACACAAATACAATAACAAAAAAGTTTGTCAACAAACAATTTGAAATAATTAATAAAATAATTATCAATTTACGTTATTTTTATTTTCTTTTTTGCTGATCCTACCATCTGTCAAAGTCAGCTTTGGCCGCCATTGAAGATTCGTTTCTTTATTGAACTAGCTAATACATATGGTGTCTATCCTCGGATAAAAGCTCTGGACCCACGGTATCTTACAATCTGTGACCCAGGTGTATGCTTTAGCTTTTATCTAAATATCAATGTTACAATATGATTGTACAAGTTTTATATTTTCCTTATTGTATACAAAAAGAATAAAACAGTGTGTGAACGGTTTTAAACTATTGCCTCGACATGCACTAAACAGGTTTTTCGCGAATGTTTAGGTACCTAATTGTTAATACCAGATTACCAGACCAGTGGGAACTACACTTGGTCTTGGTTTGGATTGAGCCACGATTGAGCAATAACTAGTTGTTATGGGCTCTATTACTACATAATATAGGATAGCATTTCTAGCACTCTGTGCTCTATGTTTAAAGTTACTTGTCGTTCTTCTTAGAGCTAGATATTTTTTAAGAAAAAATTATACATCGAATTTATAGCCTTATAGGTATTTAAACCAAATAAATAACCTGCTGACTTTGCACTTTCCGAATACTTATCTAGTCTATCGTAATTATTTTCTAGTCACATCTGTTTTTTTTTTGTATTGAAATATGTAAGTATAAAATAAAACACCTTACCTATACATATATATACATATAAATACTAAGTAGTAAATACAAATAAATAAAATAAAATAAACACATATTACTTTCGCATTGCATATAATTTAAAGGACAGACTATCACTAGGTTGTTTGCAGTTTTTGGCAGTTAATTATCTTTTCACTTCCTTTATTTTCAATGAAAAATTTAATAGCCAAAGGGAACCAACATTATAAACCAAATTTTGAATTGTAATCACAACCTTTGTTGACATTTTTTTATAAAATTTTGAATTTTTATGCCAATATTCTTACCCCGACATTTTTTCCCGTTTACTGCAAACTCCACGTACGTCATGACGATAAGTTGGGCATAAACTGACTGCACAGTTGTTACCTCCGTTGTTTGTGCGTTAATGATACCGAAATTGTTTGTAGGTCGAGAGCTGGTTGCTAATTTTATTTGTAAGTTAAAACTTAACTAAGTACGGAAATAAAAAAAAAACGATAATTTTATTTGGTATTTAGTTTCATAACATTAGTTAAATGCTATTTATAATAAAATTTTAAAGATAAGATTATTTGAAAAAATTGATCATGTGGCGGGATTCGAGCCCGTGGCCGGTGGCCGCATCCAGCTTTGAAATAAAAAAAGAAATAACAAAATTAGTACTCCTTTTTAAGACTTAAAAATTAAGCTAATAATTATTTTGATAGTATTTAATAAATTCCACTACTTTAATTCGACGTTTCTTCATTGGCAATCTACAAATTAATTAAAACAATTAAATAATGAAAACACAATTTATTTAAAACCACGATATACTTAATTGCTATACATTACGTAATATCATTGATATTTGGTCATTAAAAATTAACGTTACAAGGCACATTTATAGTAAGGCAGATATGAAAATTTTATCTTCGGCTAAATTATTATTTCACTGTTCCTTATAGTCTAAGAGCTTGTGCTCTTTTTTAATTTTAATATATTATTTTAAAATACATGATAAATATTTTTAAATGCAGTCTTGGTGTATACCTGTATTACTAATTTGAAGATAAAATAATTAACATTTGGCACAAAGTTAATCCTGAAGATATAATCTAAATTGTTGTAGAAAACAATATTTAAAAAATAAAAGATGAGGTACACCTATAAATTATCTAAATCACTTAAAAATATTGACACAGCAATACAAGAAAAGCATTACTAAAAATCAATTAACTAAAAGGTACAAATATTTTAACATTAAAAAAAGCAAAAAATTTTTCGCCGATTCTAAAATAAATGAATTTAACTACATAATACATATACATAATGGTGTTCAGAATACATCTCACTAAAATCATCGATAGATATGCATTTAAAAATTATTATTGTTTATTTAATTTAAAAAAAGTACATTGGGTATCTCGTAAAATGTAAATCCTTTCTGACTTAACATTATTTTATGCTACTATTTCTGATTTAAATTTTTTGTATAAAAAAAATATGCATAGAAAAAGAAGTTATGCACAAGTAATGTATCTAACTAATATTACCTATTCTATAGGATCTAGCAACATTCCTTGAACAAGTTTTATGTTCGATTTAATATCTTCGCTGTCCGCCTCCATCGTTTCAAGCTTATCCTGCACGTCGATCAAGAAATCCTTAGTAAAATCACCCTTTTTCAGGGCAGTCATACAAAAATTGGTCAATGCTTTGAAGCATTGCTTTCTCTGAGCATTATGAGGCTGGTTGTCCCATACAGGAGTAGCCCGCACGTAACTCCACGCTAAAAACACGTATTCCAAGACCGATTCCCAATGCTGAGATTCAACCAACACCTTCCCTTGATCGACCAAACACTTTTTAAACGCGGCCAGATGTGTCGAGACCCTCGAATAAGCTGGTGAATCCGTCTTCGATGTCAGTCTGGATGTAGGGAGACTCTTGAATATGTTCGACTTCAAATAGTTGAGTCTCTCTTCCAAAGGTGCCATATCAGGCACCGGCATATCTTTGCGAATGTCGTCTTCAATTTCTGGGTGTTTGTAGGTGATTTTCTTTATCATGTTGATCAGCTGGATAGGACTGAGGCCCTTTAGAGCTGTGTCTATCGGCCCTTTGTATTCGGCGTCGAAGGATTTTTCTAATCTGCATCGCTTTATAGGTGGCGAGGCTTTAACTGGGCTGTTGATTTTGAACTTTTGCGGAGTACTAATGTCGCTGAAGTCGATCTTTTCTGGGGTAAGGGGGACGCGTTCGACATCTCCGAGTAGTAGACGTTTTCTGGGGGTGGATCTTAAGGTCACACCAAGTTTGGGAGGAGAGTGGCGCGAGGGCGTATTCTTCGGGGGTGTGCGTATTAAAGAATGGAAAGTGGAATTACGTTTTAAGTCGATGTCTGGCGACCAATTCGTTGGAACACGCTTTCTTCCTGTAAATATAAGTATATTTTACGTTATAATATATACGGGTAGGTACTATATTAATTATCATTAATTTAAAATACAAGTTCAGAACAAGAAATTTACAACTTACAAGATAACAAGTATTCATGGCTGATACTAATATTTGGTGAAACAGTATTTTAAAAATAATATACACTGTAAATTGAAAAATACTTGTCCAATTATTATTAATAAAGTGTTCTAGTTTTGCAGAGGACTTGAAGTACGTCATTTATGTACTATTATTTATAGTTACTTTCTCCTCATTTATGTAGAATATATTACAATGTGTGGAAATATCGCACTTATTTTTCACGAACGCGACCTTCTCTTGCAATGCTTGATTTCACCTTAATTTACAAACAATTAACTGAACCTGTACTATTAAAATAACTACATACAAACAGTACAATTACCAAATGCATAATTATTTTCTTTATTGCGAAATATTTATGACATCCTTATTTAAATTAACAATTATAGTCAAATAACGCGCAAATAGTAAACAGAAACAACTTTTTCCCATTTAAATATTGAAATAATTATCGAAAATTCTTCTTTGTGATTGTACAACAAATATATTGGTTTAAACGAAATATAAGTGGTACACAAATACATTTTCTTGTATTTGTGTACCACTTATTTTTTCGTTATATGCACTGTATTAATTTTTACCCATTATCAAATAATTTCAACTTGGTGTGGTACATTAACCCATTGAGCCCCGAACGGCCCGATCGGTCCATGACACAATAGATTTTCTATTGTGTCTGTGATTCCGGGGCCTGAGTTATTAAATGGTTAAATAAATAGTTTTCTAAAACTACCCACCTCTCTGCTGTATCAATTGTTCATCAGGGGACGGTGCTGGGCTCAAATACCCAGAGGGCAGTGAGGGAGATACCTCCCTAGTGTTAGTTAGCGTCCGCAGAGGGGTTACTCGTAGGCGATCTAGTCGTGCGGGGATTTCGGCTAGCGCGGCGCGGGTTCGGCGAGGTGCGTCGGGGATTGCCCCCTCCATTGTGGTCTTTGTGAGAAATAAATACATAAGCAAATAAATCTATACTAATATTATAAAGCTGAAGAGTTCATTTATTTGTTTGATTGTTTGAATGCGCTAATCTCAAGAACTACTGGTCCGATTTGAAAAATTCTTTTGGTGTTTGATAGCCCATTTAACGAGGAAGGCTATAGGCTATATATCATCACGCTAAGACCAACAGGAGCGAAGCCACGCGGGTTAAACCGCGGAGCGCAGCTAGTAAATAATATAATAAAAATGAATACCTGAATAATGGTTTTATAAAGGCACAAGGAACATTCATATGAAGAGAAAACACAAAAGGGGGGCAATGGATAGAATGTCTGCCTGGACAGCTAGGAGTTAAATTTTGTTCTAGATTACCTGGTAAACTTCATTTCACCTTTTTTATGTTTTTAGACATTTTAAACTTCTCTAGACTACAACTTCATTTCATAACCAAACAGCAATTGATTTTTACAATTAAAGTTACATTTATATGAAAATAAATTACTATGTGTTTGTTTCATTAATATTGAGAATGGCTGAACCGTTTGAAATATTTAATACTATAACACCATCTTCTTGAACTTAAAATTGAAGTCATTTTTTAATCTATTTTTGTTTTTCTAGAATGTTTAAAATTAAGCAATAGACCAAATGATACTCATTTCATTTGCATATGATTTTAATTTAATAAATTCAAAAACATTGGTTTACACTGTATTTATTTGCAGCATTGACACCAAATATGATACAAAATTTCAGTGGAAATATTTTAAGGAATAGAATAGTCAGTTCAAGCAATCATTATGCTAAGTAGGCAAGGGTCAATCCAGGTAATTGTGAACTTGGGTGATTGGAAACAACTCCACTTACACTGTTAATATTCTAATTTCTAAATAACTCTTAGTATACAACTGTATATAATATTTAATTTTATAGATCCGGTTCAGGTTTTTCAAACCTTGTCCTTGTTTTTTTATTGAAACAAAACAATGCAATACTGAGATTACAGTGCTTTATTGTACAATAGAGGGTAGTTCTTTAAAAATTGTTCCTACAATACCTAAATGAGATATACCTTGTCATTACATGAATCAGCCACTCAACAAACATATAATATAGATAGAAATTAGATTACAAATTCTGTTACACTACCTAAGTTACAAATAAATTAATTGCTTAGGATCATAATTATATCAATTTATAAGTTATTTACTTTAAATATCGCACAACCTACCTATTAACTATCCATAAACTTGTGAATTTGGGTTAAAATACAGCGTTCATAGTCACTTACTTCACCCTATGCCTACTTTTTTTTTAGAGAGCCGTACAAATAAGTAAACTGTTGTTTTCGAATCTTCGGAAGTTAATCTGTAGATCCTATGATTAGTGTACTAGGAATAAGATATAAAGACGTAAATATTAAAGAACATTCGATACAAGGGAAGTATAAAATAATTCCCGCGTAAATAGTAATCAAAACTTCTTTATAAACCTAAGCGTCAGTTTTATCTTCAAGTTTGGTAGCCAAAATTGAATGTGGAAAAGCCAAGAATAGTATTAAAATATGATCACAAAGATAATTTATTCTTAGAAACCTACCTTGTCTACGTATTTAGACCCTCTTGCTGGTATTTTATAACACACACATTTAATAGCAAAACACAAAATTGGCGCACAATTTGACATTCAACTGTTTACTGTTATTTGTATTGACAATAGTTGGACAATAGTCAATAATGAACAATTTGTCTATGGAAATTAAACTCTGTGGTTAACGTGTGGTTAAACTCTGTTCATAGATTACAGAGTAACAAAGGCCGTATATCCACCTGCAATTAAACTCGCGGAAGTCTTCAGTCTTGCACTCTTGCATGAGTTATGTACTTGCAATATCGTTTACATGTCCTGCAATTTATTGCTGCAATAAATGTCATGCGAGAAGCTCGCGGATCATACTATCGCAACTTATCGCGGAGGTCACGCCAGATCTTGCGAGTGTCGGGATAGGAATTTTACTGTCACAATTTTTCTATTCTATTTTGTGAAATAAATCGTATACTATAATAATTTATAATGTGTACTATTTATATGTAAAATGATCTAATGAACTAATGTAAATAATATTTTGTTTAAATAATAACTTACGTAAATTAGTTAAATCATAAAATTAAATAAGCATAATATAAACATATTGTATGCCAATTTGTTGGTGAATTGTGCGGACATGAAATTTATTATAAAAACTTTGTAACCACAATTCAACAAATAAATTTTCATTTCATTTCATTTTCAAAAAATAATCACTTTATTCCATCTTAAGATCTCATATAATCCTATTGACTTTATAAGTTTATAGTTTCTTCATTCTTTACAAGAGCATTCATGACTCATTATTTTCAAATAAACAAAAATCAAAAGCCGTGCGGGCGATACTTGCAGCCTTCTTGCTTCGAGGTATACGGAACTAGACCGATAAGCTGCGAGATCTGTCGCGAGTCGCGACTCGCGAGTAGACGCAGTCATGTTTGCACTCGTGTTTGCATGTTACATGACAGTTCTTGCAGAAGTTTACTTGCAGATGGAAACGCGGCCCAGAGTATTTAAAAAAATTATAATTTTCTCCTAATTTTTTTTCCTAATAATGCAGCAACGCTATAGCGGTATAATCGTAATTAAAACTAAATACTAACTATTTGTTTTTGTTATTAGTTTAATTGATATAGGGCACAAGTTTTCAAAACGATTAGACTATTTTTTATATTTCAATCATTATTTCTAGATTTATCGTACATATTTATCATTATGTGAACACTATTTTAATATTTATCACTAGAATAATTAAACAAGACGTGAAGAATGATCGTACTTCATTATCTCGGAGCAATTAACAGGCTTGTTAATTAGTCCGAGTTCAATAAACTAAATTTGTCGTAAATTTGTACTAGAAATTGTACCACAGAATCGTACAGTCAAAATGTTACTTGAGTAATTGGAATATGTACTTGCAACACTCAACAATAATTCATAAAAATGACAGATTAATATAAATTTAAGTTATCTGTATTCTCAATTCTGTATACATAGAGTATTTTTTTTGTAAATATCTATAAAATCTTTCTCTTATAGTTTGATCTAAATTCTAAATATTGTTTTTATATGTTTATGTGAATAGATGTTTGTTCAATTCTAATAAAATCAGTGAAATAATGTAATAAAGTTAATAAAAACGCAACTGCGCTACGCGTATAATAATAAACATTTCCTTCTATGAGTGTTAAATATTCGTAGATTTTAGTCTTTTGAAAGTGCATTCGCCAAACTTTCTTTTATGTAAATGTGAAAATTCGATTACAACATCGTATGACAAATCTTATATTCATTTTACGCAAGGTGTAAACAAAGTAGCGCCGGCATCGTATGTTCTAGATGTCGACGCGCAATACGCGTGATCATGATATTTTGGTCTTGAATATATGAACATGGAACGTCTATCTCATGACTTAAACCTCGCGCTGGAGGAAAGTAACTGCGGCAGGCAGGAGCGTAGGAAGCTAGGGCTCCGGAGACGCACCAGGTCTGCGGGGAATCTGCGTTAGTTTTGTTGTCATTATTATCACTAATCAAACGTGACTGTCACCTTGGCCTATTTTGCATAATAATTTTGCTTGTATTATACATTTGTAAGCATAAATCTATTCAGTATTTGTCTTTCTTCTTAGGAGAAGGAATGTTTAGAAAGCTTTATAGGTCAATGTATAAATACCTTTTGAGATAGAAAAATTTTTAGAGACCCAATAAAAATATACCCTTATACTTATTAATTTTAATTTATGGGCAGATCACTTGGATAATAAATATTATGCTTGAAGGACTAAGGTTCTCTAAGCTTATTTTTAAGTGCTTGTGACTTTATTAAATGTATGTGTAGTATTATGTACCCACACATTGTAATTGATGGTTTTTCTAATATCTTACTGACAGTCAGTTATAAGTATAGAAAGTAAAAGGTATATTTGTTTATATGTATTAATGATGAAATGACCACTTTAAAAATTGTAATGAATGTTTGTCTTAAGTTATAAATGAAAATTAAGTTTCATAAATGGCTAACTTCACATAAGTCTTATTCTGTAGAAATTGTTTAGAATAAAGTCTCTAGTTACATCTACACTATGGATATTAAAATTTTGATGATTGGATGAAGTGAAAGCAAAAGTAATTTCATAATTTAAGCAGCAGTTAAAAAAACATTACTAATAAGTGGGACTAGGTCGATTTGTGTAATAATGTCCTATAATATATATATAAAAAAAAAACAAAAACAAAACAAAGAGAACCTTCCAATACAGAATCGCTAGTTTTGCAAAAACGTCTTAACAATTTCGTATATTACAGCTGCCGCAGTGACAGTGAGCCTGGTTGACGATGGCAGCTCAAGCAGCCCCCCACAAGCGCCTCTCATCACACAACCACTATCAGACTCCGACGACCCACAAATCAACATCCACACATCAGCGATCAAGTCTCGGCATTACTGTCAAATTGGCAATTTTGAATCGGACTCATTCAATGAAAACTTCTCACCCACTAGACCAGCGAATACAAGAAGGAAACGGAGGTTTAAGAAGATGCCCGTGGACTATTCTGATGGGAAACACTCGCCGCCGATTGAAATATTGAGCGTCAGTACGGAAGTATGTTTTTGAATGAAATATAAGCTATTATAGTGTTAGGAGTAGGTCTAACACCCTAAATTCATAAAGTAATAGTACTCTTTTGTAGACAATGTCAATATATAATGACAATAATATAGTCATTAAGTGAATTGCAATTGTTAAAAAAAGAAAAATTTTGTTCCATCCTCATTTTTAATCAAGACAACAATAAATTTTATCTGTTTAATGTGATAAATTTTTATTTTCTAAATATTTCTTTTCAGCCTAATGCCTTGCCGGCTACAATAACACTTCAAGCACCACGGCTATCACCTCTTATACATGTTTCAAAACATAAGCAAGAAAGGTCAGTTTTTCATTTCTATTGTGAATATTTACTATTATCAACTTTTACAATACAATCACAAAATTCTAAAACAAAACATAACAAGTAGTTGTGATATATTTTCTCTTAATATAAGACTATATTAGACATTGTTTTTTTTTTACAGAAATGCCTTCTGCGGTAAAAGAAAATGGTCACATCGGGACAAAGGTGATTCTTGCGAAATGAGAGAACGGTCGTTCAGTGGGGGCTGCTCTTCGAAGTCTGTGTTTTTCAAAAACGATTTTAAATCCAGAAAACATGACAGTGAGAAAAAACGAAAAGAGTCTCTATTGCAGCCTGGGAAGATCATTCTGAAATCGCAAAATCCAGACGAAGCCAAACCTGCAAACTTTACAAATACTCCATCGCTGCCGGGCAGTTCTAGTTTCAACTTTGTGTACAAAAACTCTAAAAACGGCACTCCTACTTTATCCAAAATCACTGGTTATAAAATAACCACTGATTTGCCACCATTCTTCAGTCCATCGTGCAGTAGTAGCGATGGGAAATACAATAGGAAAATCAAAGTACTAAATAAAACACACCCACAGACTTCACTACGAAATCCTTTGAATTTCGATGATAATACTGGGGGGATGGATTGTGGAGACGAAAGTAGTTCACTCAGCAGCAGTGATTCGGATGCAGGTGGGCATAACGGTAGTGACGGGGAAGGTGACGATGAACTTACAGACTGGCCAGGGATCGAAGAACTAAAGGTTTTCAACAAGAGCCTCACATTTAAATCTTCCAAATCAGTCAACAATAACTTCACAAAATCTATAAGTAACATGCCTCCTCCCAAGAGGCTAAAGAAAGAGTGCGGACAGACAAAAAACTTCTGGGCGGGTTCCAAGAGCAGGTTTAAGAAAAAACGCGCAAAAGTAGACTCGGGAAACGACGATGACGCAATGATGTCCGATTCTAAAACCATCGTCGACGTCGATGACGAAGACTCTAGAGACCCAAAAGATGTTTTACCTCATTCTTCCTTCACAACTTTTAGTGATCTAAAAAACGCCGGGCCATCAGCCACAAATACGGACCAAACGTTTTTTCGGTCATTTCAAGCGTTTCAAGAGAAGAAAGAGGGCAAGGAAGAGTTTGTGTCGACACCGCGAACGAATTTCTCACTTCAGAAAACGTCGTCGAGTGATCTCAATTTGAGCGAGAAGTCGCCGCAAAGCGATCATTATTTTAGCGAACATTCGATGGGAAATAATGCCGTTACAGAAGTTAGAGAGATTCGAGCTGGGTGTAGACGAATACGGGAAGAAAGGCCGGGCTTCTTAATACTTAGTGCGGCAAATGAGCAATTGTCTAGATTTCTGCAGGATTCTTGTCAGACTGAGCTAAAACTGCCGAGCCTGCAAGACCCAGAGGAGAGGGAAAAGCTAGAGTCGCTCGCGAAACTTTACTCGTTAGAGATGCAAGTGGAGTTGGGACGACCTGTACTGAGGAAGACTAGGTAAGGAGAGTAATTATTGTTAAATCTAGACTATTTAATTTCGAATTTAAATTTAGTTAAATTAAGAATACATACTACCTTCAAAATTAATCACATTAACTTCTCGCGTATTTGGTCAGTAATAAAGTTTTTCAAGAGCAAAACTTATTTTATTTTTATTACAAACTAGCTGCCGCCGTTGATATTATTCTACCCTATGGCCCCTTTTTCGTGTTGTCTCGTGTTAACAAAAAAAAGTGAGCTGAATTGGTAGATTGGTTCGCGAGTTATACGCTTAGCAACACATTTGGCGATTAATTTATTAAATTTTTCAATTACAGTAACACAATGCAAGCAGTCCGCGTAGAACACTCATACCACAATTTTCCCTCCGATCACAAGAGACGTTGCTACGGCGAAGACGCAGACTCCAGTCTAAGCCTAAGCGATCCCAACTCAGTCAGCTCGATCAATGATTTGGAACAAGACTTCGACAAAAACTGTGATACACTCAAGAAAAATGAGAAAAGTGTACATATAACAGATATTAATGACGCTCTGATTGATAAGACGTTGTTACACCATCCGGGAGATTTAGATTAAGCTTCTGGAAAATGGCACAAGACATGGAAGGTTTAGGATTGCTGAAGGAAATAAATCATGGAGAGAGACAAACATCTAGAAAAGCTTAGAAAATGTGTCTTGTACATTATTAACACATTATTATAATGTTTGATTCCAAATGAAAGAGACAAAAATTGGCTTGGTTGTAATGATATATTGACCTCATAATCGCTTTACGTTAGTAGCGAATATTAATGCTCTATTGGCTTATTTGAGGCTATGAAATACTTAAACAGTTTGGCTTCATTGTACAATGAAACATTTTAAGACATATATTCATTTAATTTTACAAAAAATAGTATTTCTCGTTGTTAAAATAATCGGTGATATACTTATGTGTTAGAGTTTTGATATTTATAATGGAAGTTAAATACCCCGCAGTCGTAGTTTTCCTTACGGGTTATTGATTTTCGACTTTATTTCCAAGAGATGATGTTGAAATTTAATCATCCGTAAGCAAAATAAACTTTTTTATGAAAAATATTTGAACATAATCTTAAATAACTTATATACTTAAACTCTTGATTCTTAAAATGTTTATGAGATTTTACGTAAAATTGTAGAAAAGCGATGTGAATAGGATGTTTCTCCTTTAATTAATAATATGTAATTGATTTAGTGTTTGTTATTGGCCAGACTATGGACTAACTGATACTGATACTGATCCCTTTTTAAATCACTATAATACGATGTTTAAAGTGCTAAATTATAAAAAAATAATACAAGAGTATGAAACAAATATGTTTTTTTTAAATATGTATTTCATTTTAGCAACATAGCTTAGAGTTGATGACGCATGTTAAAATATTCTCGCCCGAGGAGCAACAACATTAATAAAACAAAGTTCTGGCAACATGTTGATCAACTGTTGCCCTTTGCTTGGCTTTGGAATGATCAGTCTTTTAGTGAGGAAATATAAATTATGTGGCAAAGTTAAAATTAAAATTTTATTGGTTTAGGCTCTTAAAATGGATCTCGAATTTGGACATAATATTTAGATTTTTAAAATTTTGAAGCGTAATATTAAGATTGAACCTTTTAGGTTTTTATTTTTTATTTTATTAAGTGTAAGTTATAAAGCAGCAGACGAAAGTTTCATTTTAAACATATCTTAGTTTATTAATGAATATTATATTAACTATTTTGACACAAAAGTTTACATTAATTTAATAAAATAAACTTGTTAATAATAAAAGATAGTACTTGCTTTGCGTTGCGTGCATTTTTACAAAACTTTAATTACAATGTTAAAATAGAATTATTTAAAACTGTACGACAATTAACAAAAATAATAACCACATAACGAATTTTGTTAATTATTTTAAATCCTTATTTTAATTAGTGTTAGGGACCAATTTTCTTTGATTTTTGTCTTTATTTTTACGATAACAACCACTAAAAAAATAATTCTTAATGTGATGTTTAACGAACGAATATGTTAGTTTTATAATTTGATTCAACGAATGTATCAAATTTTAATCATTATATCAAATATTTGATGTAAAAATAACGATTTGAAGTTATATGAAACACATTACTTATATAGAAATTAGAATTGCTTCTTTAATAAGGTCCTTAAAAATGATTTGTTCGTAATTTATAAGATTACTTGGCCCATTTTTTGGCATGTTTATGTTCCTTTAGATTATAGCTCTCTGCATATAATTGTGCCCTTTAAACAGCGAACATTCATTTTTTATATTTTTGGAATTACCAACAAAAAAAACTAGATTTGGCAACATTTATATGCATGGGCGTAATGTATTGTAAAATACTGCCATATTTTTTTCGAATATATTGTAAATAGTTTTAATGTACCTGTATTTTTTTTCCCTTATTTTTTTGTATTCACCTTATTATTTTGAAACTGTTGAACAATTATAAAATTTAAACCGAGTTTAGATTAGTTTAATGTATCTTTAGAGTTTTCTATACATTGAGATAATATTAATAGGAGACGACACCGCCTATATCACTTATGTTCCACTCAACATACGTCATGTGACGTATGTTGAGCGGTATTTTTTAATGGTTTTAAAGTGAAACGCATCAAACATGCCTTCGTGTGTGTTACGATATTGCACAAATAATACAAATAATACGGAAAAGTGCAAAGGAATAACTTTCATCGTTAAGTAACTAACTAAATAATAATTTTTAAAACTTAGTTAGAGTAAAAAATGGCGCACAGATTTTGTTCGTGGTGTCTCCTCCATACGTAGTAATATTATCTCAATGTTTCTATATGAATATAATATTATAATGGTTGCATTGATTGAATAAACAATAATAATTATACTTTTTTAAAAAGTTCTGCTTGTTTTTTTCTTGCCCTTGGTAAGCTTAACCCTAACTCGAAATAATAGAAAATGTAGGTACTTTAATGGATTTTTTCATAATGATTGAAAACTTACGCTATACACAAAGGTACCAGTTAAAATCGTTATATTATTTAGTTTCAATTCGTAACTACTAAACTACTTATAATTATCACAAATTACCACTGTTGAGGTTAAAGTTCTCTGTTTACTGAAAAAAGTACCTAATTTTGAAGTCATACATTTGGATCATTTGGATATTTTTTGCATTTACAAGCCCAGTTTTCAAGATGCATACAGATTTTAGATTTCAGTTAACGGAAGTATTCGGTATTTCGAATGTTATTATGAGTTTAAGAACAGAAATTTCTAACAGCCTTCCTACATTAATGCATTTCCTAGTTTATACAATGTACATGAAAATGTTCGTTTTATTAATGTGCCCTCTTCACAATGGACAGCGTTGATAAAATAAATGATAATTGATGTTTGCCGCCATTACGGCGATCATGAATAAACATCTGCAATGACGGCCGATCATATTATTTTAGGCTCTCTACACTATCGTGATTGCCTAGAGTCTAGGCCCTAGACTACTCGCCCAACGCTGTTCATTGTGAAGAGGTCTAGTTAGGTCGAATCCATTTTAATGTCAATTTTAAAGCTTTATATGCAACTAGCGGTCCGCCCCGGCTTCGCCCGTGGTACATGTTTACGTTTTCTCTACATAAGAACCATCCTCGTACTTCAAGGAATATAATAAAAAAAGAATTATCGAAATCGGTTCAGCCGTTCTTGGGTTATGCGCTTACCAACACATTTTGCGATTCATTTTTATATACAGGGTGTAATCGTTAAGTGTGCACAGGCGATTATTCCGTAACTATTACAGATATCAAAAAACTTTAAACTGATATCGAAAGTACTTTACCTAATGAGTAAAATGGCCATAATAAATTTTTAAAAATAATACGAGAAATATCTAAAAAATTAACTTTAAACCCTCCCATACATTTAGTATGAGATATGAATATCCCATGTACATGGGTTGATCCAAAAGTAATGATAATCAATATTAAACAAGGTCATTACAGTTAAAATAATTATGTATTTCTCTAGATAGTCTTCTAACTAGATAATATACTTCGATATTTTTTTTCCTTAACTCAGAAAAAAAAAAACTTTGACTTCATCTACAAAAACCCCTCAAAATCGGCCATCACTTCGCTGTCGTCTTAAAATTTCTTGTATCGACGGTGTTTCTTGTGCCGAGGTAAGAGATAGAATTAACTAGGAGCTAGATCTTACAAACAGGGTGGGTATTCAAGCATTTTCAATGCCGATTTTTGATTGGCAGCCATCGCAAATGACGCTTTGTGATCTGGATCGCAACTGACGCTTTGTGATCTGGTGCGTTGTCTTGGTAAACCAACATTCCGCCAACCCGCAATCTTTTAATTTGGTCTGTGTAGTAAGAGCCCTGTGTAGTAGTGGCTACCTTCTTAAAATATTCCACATTTCTTCAGTGTCCCAAAAAACTACGGCTTTAATCTATCCCTCTAATTTTCACTTTGAAAATCTTCACCGTCACTTTGGAAGCTCGCATCCAGGCCATTGATTGTTTCTTGGTTTCAGCATAAACATGGTGAACCCAGGTAACGCCCATGGTCACAAATCGTGACAAAAAATTATCCTGAACTCATTAAAAATTTAGAAATTCACCCTCTAAATGTCGAATCGTTGTTTCTTCTTTTCGTCGGGAAACATTTTGGCTCGCACTGTTCACATTAAAATTAATGTTAATACTTGGAAACGTGGCCTGTAGATATAATTTTTTTGTGATAACTTAGTGATTACATGAGCAAGCATAAAACATTTATTTTATATTTTTATGTGCACAGGAAATACCCAATTATCATTACTTTTGGATCAACCTATACATTTAATATGAAAGATTTTAGCTTTTTTTTGTTTTTTTGGTTTTCTGCTTTAATTACTTCGCAAATTTGGAGGGAAGTTCATTTAGAAACTGTAAATAGACCTCCTCATTGTATTGCACAATAAGGACGTCACTTCGAAAATCTACTATGAATACAAAATGTATGGGAAATAAATTGTATGGGAGCGTTTAATGTAACATTTTTGGTTATTTCTCGTTTTATTTTTAAAAATTTATTATGGCCATTTTACTCATTAGGTTAAGTACTTTCGATATCAGTTTAAAGTTTTTTGATATCTGCAATAGTTACGGAATAATCGCTTGTGCACACTTAACGATTACACCCTGTATAAGAGATATGTAAACATTTGATATGTATTAAAGAATCTTAATGGCTGGAGGCACATAACAACAAAAGAATAGAAGAAATTCAAATGCTAAGGTGGAATCAAGAGTGGCCTAGCTCAGCAGTCGAAATCGTAACCAAAATAGGACAACGAGGCGGGTTCGAACCACGCGTCATAAATAATAATCAAATATAAGCGAATCAAAATTTTATCAAATAGAAGTATTCAGAATAAAACACAATATTTTAATACACATTTATTCTCAAATAAATTGCAAAATTAACAAATAAAAATCATAACAGTGAGCACCATTACATATCTAATCGTTTGACGATATAAAAATAACAAAAACTGGCAATATCAGACTTTCCATGTGATTTTTCAAATGTCTTTAAGAAATTGTGGAATGACATTACATCTCTACTCTTATGGCAAAATCATGAATATTTTTATTATTTAATTAAACATCTAAATAAAATAAAACTTATAACAAATTTATATTTTTGTACTATGTTGATTAAGTCGCACGACTGTTACATAGTTTTTTATCACATTATTAAATTTCCAAAGTATGTCAACCTACCCTCATCATTCCATAAAATACAATCATGCTTTAAAATATTAAGTAAATAACATAAAGCTAACTTTAAATAACAAAGGAAGCCCGCAACAATGAAATACACAATAAATATTAAAAATCATAATATATAGAAAAGAGTACATTTTGTGCCTACATCTATTAAATATTATAACAAAAATATCCCGCGTTATTGCACATCGTATAAACAACAAAAACAAACAAAGACAGTCTTGAGATGATTATGACGGTCTATCTCTATATAATTTTGATTTATATAATTTCTATTAATATAATTAAATTGACAGATTCATAATTTCATTAAATTTTTATCTAAATAATTTGCATACAACTTGATAATCCTTAAAACAAAACATTTACATACATATTCGCTAATTTCAAATCACGACATAAATTTAAACTAAAACCGTTCATCGAACCACAGATAATCTATAACTGTGACAAACGTCAAATTTGACAGATGTCTCCGACCACAGATTATATGTGACATAGACAAACGTCAAATTTGACAGTTCATTTATTCCTCAATGGTACAGATAAGGTCATCTCCCTCCAATTTCTGTCCGTTTGTAATGGCGACGGTTTTCACGGTACCGGCTTGAGGGGCTTGTACTATCATTTCCATTTTCATGGCTGATAAGACTGCGATTGGCTGGCCTTTATCTACTTTATCGCCTTCTTTCACTTTGATTGCTGTAAAAATAAGTTTGAGTATAGTTGTTATTAAACTGAATACATAACCAATGAAATGCTAAATCTTATGTTTATTAAAGTGAAACTTTTATTACATCGTCTCTTCACTTTTTGGTCTGTGTAGCGCATGTCGCGTGTATCGCGGCTGCCGAGTAGGTATACCTACTCGGCAGCCGACCGTCACGCGACATGCGCTACACAAAGCAGTGTTCGGAACCGTTCGAACAGTTTCACTTTTACCGTGGTTTCATAAAACCACACAACATTTTTTTTAATATAGTATTTTTTTTTACTTAATTGTTACTAATCGATACGATTTGAAAGCGATAGTTGTTAATATAATATTAGTATAATTTATAAAAGAGGTTAATCTCAATATATAGTATGAAGTTAGAGAATTTATTTGAAACTCAATATAGCTTTTTATAAAATCTTTCTTTATATTTTAATTCTTTTTGAGTGCAGAATAATCTATGATCCTATTTTAGTTGTAAAATTAATAAATCTCAACTTACTTAGTACTGTTCCAGGCATAGGCGCTCCAACTTGACTCTTGTCACCTTTCACCGCTTTAGGATGGATTTTCATGTCCTTTAAAAAAACATGAAACATATTAACAGACTTTGCTTGAAAAACATTACAATTTTTTGTGACCTTTACTCAACGAATGCACAACATTATAAAATTTGTTTAGTTATTTGGCTCTATAATACCAGCTTTTATATTCAAAACACTGAATGAAATTACAAAATTTACTCTCTATTTATTTTTTACGAGATTTTAATGGGAATTTTTTTATGATTTGTTTTTTTTTTCAATTTGCCACACATTCATATAACATCTATCATACATCTAAAAAAAGACGTGTGGCACTCGGGGACTGCCGCGGTAAAGCTATTGCATGCTATGCCTTCAAGCCACACCTCCGCGCCCGTCGGAGTGGGGAGCGTGAGGTTTTTTCGTTACGGAATTTCTCGATTCGGTCCCCGCGCTCAAGGCCCGCGATAGAAGCTATGCAATAGCTTAAAAAAAACATTTAAAAACTAAGTATTTACCTGGCTAGCCTTCTCATCTCTAATAAACACAGATCGCAATTGACCATTAAGCTCAAAGAACACTTCCCTCTCTCCCGCGGCGGTCATTTCGTCAGAAACTGCGACTGTCCTTATGTCTAGTGTTTTTCCACGCTCAATCTTTACTTCTATCGTATCGCCGACCTGCAAATGCATATATAAGTTAGATATTTTAAATTCATGATTATTTTATACTAGCTTTCCGCCTGCGGCTTCGCCCGCGTTTTCAAAAAAAACCCGCATAGTTCCCGTTCCCGTGGGATTTCCGGGATAAAACCTAGCCTATGTCACTCAGAAATGATGTAGCTTTCCAACAGTGAAAGAATTTTTCAAATCTGCCAAGTAGTTTCGGAGCCTATTCAATTCATACAAACAAACAAACAAACAAAAAATCAAACCTTTCCTCTTTATAATATTTGTATAGATGTATAGACAAGTTATTGAACTTTTTTATCGGGGTTGGAAAAAATTTAGTTAAGTTTTTCGTTACACGTGACATTTTTCCGTTACACGCCATCTTTTTCTTTTACCTACCACGCGTGATTCGACGTATTTCTGTAAAGTTGCATATAGTAAATTATTTTTTGAAAGATAAGGTCATAAAGAAGTTTCACTTCTTACGTGTGTACACTAGTACACGCACACATTTTTTTCTATATTAACAGCTACTTAGGTCAATGTTGCCAGAGTAATCCAGTATATATAGGTATTTTATGTAACAATAATATAATTAACTAAAAGGGAAACATAAATTCGATATGTTCAGTAAAAATAATTTTATATTTTTAGTTTTTAACCAATGTACGTTACATTTGTATAAAGCCCTGAAATTGGCAAAGGGCACAAAAATGTATGATTTCACATTTTTCATTGCTTTTAATTGCATAAAAAGACAACTAATCTCTTTGTCTTACTAGAAACTTAACCATAAATAATAAAAGTAGAACCACATACCGCATTTGTAAAATAATTTCAGAAAGACATATCAAAATATATTTTTGGACAAAACAAGTTTTAATTTCATTATTTTTTCTTGTCCCAATTAATTTCTTACCGTAGGTCCAACAAGGAAGGTCTTAGTGTCCAGATGTTTAACGGGTCCGTACTTATCGCGAATGCGGAAGTAATCGTTCGCAACTTGCGGGTACATGGCCGCCGACATTACGTCTTGGTCGTTTACCTGTAAAGTTATTTAGTTTCATACTGTCTTATCACAAAAAAACTTCAGACAGGTTTTAACATGAAGCGGCTTCACAGTCGTGAAGAACAGACAAAATATTTCACTAAATATCATCAATGCTATAGATTTTTTTTAGTATTTGCTAGAAAGTTTTTGATATAAAGAGGGTAATCTCACATCAGGATATGTTTCTTGGATGTCCTTTTTCAGTTTGTCGAAGTCCAAAGGCGGTAGCTCTTGTCCGGGACGACCCTCTATTCTTGGCATGTCCTTTAGTATTTTAGACCTGGGAAATTAATTAAATATATTAAAACCATATTGTTAGAAGTATAAAGTTTGGTTTGAAATTCTGTCTTAAATTAATGATGACGTTAATAAACCTCAACAATGTTTAACCAAATGGTATATTGAATATTATAATTCTCGTTCAATTAGTAAGTTTACTGATAAATATAAATTTATCACGCGAGTAATTTTCAGACATTTTAGTATTTTTGTACAAAAAAGCCAATATCAAACTTTATCTAACGGATAACATTTATAAATTAGAAAATAAAATCTAAATCAGCATTGACACTATTGTATGTAGTGTATTGTACGTGTCTATAAAATACATATAAAAGCATTATTTCCAATATTACACATATTAACATACCTCAAAGGTTCAGGGAAACCACCATACGGTATACCAATAGCCCCCTGGAAGAATTCCACCACAGACTTCGGGAAGGATAATTCTTCTGCTCTAGCGTGAATTTCCTCAGCAGTCAGTTTATTTTGCACCATGAATTGTGCCAAATCTCCAACTACCTTGGATGATGGGGTCACTTTGATTATGTCGCCCAGGAGGAGATTGGCTTCCCTGGAAAAAAAACACGTTTAAGTCTAAAAAAAAAACTCTAAATAAGGAGTCTATAATAGTAAGTCTAAAATAGTAATAAGGTAGAATATATTAAGTGCATTTATTAAATGTTCAACTAGAGTTTAATGTCTTTTTAATTTATTATTTATTTATTTTGTAAAAAAGGGACATTGCAATATTTTGTGCTTTAAAACTCAAAAAGCATGTGCAAAATGTATTATTTAATCGATAGACCTGAGTGCATTTTAAAGCTATTTGCTAAAATATCCAAGGGACCAATACAATTGAATCATGAGATTCTCAAAGCATCTATTGGTAATGTTAGAAAGAGATCTATCCGCAGAGAAATAACATTATGATCACCTATAAAAGCAGTTCTTAAAACTATCAGAACCTAGTATTACCTATAAGCCTTCTTAACCTCCTCAAACTGGCTTCCCAGACCCAAAGAAAAGGCCTGGAACTGCAGATTAGTGTACTGTCCTCCGGGGATCTCGTTTATATACACATCTGCGTTGCCGGACTTCATAGTGGCTGTGCATTCAAATGGGCCATAGAGGGTACGAGCTTGTTCCCAGTACGCGGAGTACTCGGATACCGTTTGAAGGGGGATTCCTGGGTAAAATTATTTGTATATTTAATTGGCAATTATGTAGTTATAATTGATGTTCTGAGGTGCTATTAAAGTAACAGATTTGTTTGTTATCGCTATGTAGAATATTTAATATTTATTTCCCTTGGTCATGGCATCACGAGTGAACAACTGGACCGATTTTGATGATACGTTTTTTGGTGTGGTTGTTATCTTCAAAAGAAAGATGAAAGGTTTTAATTTGATGGGTTTGACAATTTGCGCGAAGATAGGACAACGTCTGCTGGGTTAGCTAGTTAGCAGTTAGTGATGTATTATTTGTTGAAGTTGCAGATTTGCTGTGTAGTGTTCACTGTTAGAGCCCATGATATTCTAATTGTAATTTTGTAATTTTCAAAAATATATGAGTAGATCTATTTGTTAGTTGGGTTATCTGGAAGAGATGGCTCTGTAGCCATAAGGTCGCCTATTGTGCAATTTATGTATATTTTATTTAATGTTATTTCTTTATTTTGGTGTGTACAATGAAGCTTTCATTCATTCATTCTATTTGTCGCGGGATAAACATATCATACGTAGATTCTCCTCCACGAGTTCAAATTGGCCATTTAAACTGTCCAGCACCACCTTCTCATCACCACTCACCAGTATCCAGGCTGGTGGTCTGCAGGGCCGCCACCAGCGCCCCCATGCTGGGCTGGCTGGTGAGCCCCGACATGGAGTCCACGGCCACGTCCACGGCATCAGCGCCGGCTTCAGCACACGCCAACATGGCCGCCACGCCAGCGCCTGCTGTGTCGTGGGTGTGCACGTGGATTGGGATGTCGGGATGGCGGTCACGGATTGCCCCAATTAAAAGCCTGGATAGAAATATTGGAAAAAATTCAAACTTATTTACTCCTATGGCGATGAAAACACGAAGTGGGAGCCTCTGAGACGAGAACTCAGAAAAAATGAAAATGAAAATGAAATAATTAATACGTGGATCGTATCGGAGCGACGGTCACGGATGGCACCGATTAGAAGCCTGGATAGAAATATTGGAAAAAATTAAAAAAAAAAAGGTATAGCTATGCCTTCAAGCCACCCCTCCGCGCCCGTCGGAGTGGGGAGCGTGAGGTTTTTTCGTTACGGAATTTCTAGATTCGGTCCCCGCGCTCAAGGCCCGCGATAGAAGCTATGCAATAACTTAAAACAATGTATAAAGAAGAAATTTATAATAATACATCTTCGATCATCGAAAACAAATAGATACAAACAATTAAAAACAAATATTACGCGATAAAGAACTTCGTTCCAAAAAAAAACCTAATCAACATATCATATACATGGGTAATGTTTTGAAATTTTAATTCGTTTTATTAATTGAAAAACATTATATCTAGATTCTAGAAGATATAATCCAGTATCTTTTTTCACCAATGCTTAAAAAAATTGCTGACAGACTTGTAATCTTTCAATCCAACACCTAAAAAGCCTGATATTTCTACTGCAATGTCGTCATAATATAATTTACAAAAACAAACATGAAAACATCAAAAAGCACAACAATTCTAAAACTTACTTGGCAGCCTGTGGTTTCAACAGCCCAGCCATATCCTTAATACCCAGGACATGAGTACCAGCTTTAACCAGTTCGTCAGCGAGATTCACATAATACTTCAAGTCATATTTAGTCTTTTCAGGGTTGGACACATCTCCAGTATAGGAAATGGCCGCTTCTACCACTCCCCCGGCTTTGCCTGCGGCTTCCATACCGAGTATCAAGTTAGGTAGGTAGTTCAGGGAATCGAACACTCGGAATATGTCCATACCGGATTTCACCTGTGTTTAAAAAGAAATAGGGTTATTTTTGGCAAGTTCTATTAAGGAATAAAAACTTTATCGTCATTGGGATAAGCTACAATATTGCACATGCATCAGATTTAATTTATAAATTTTTGCAGATTTTAAAAGAAAGTGTAAATGTTTAATTTAGTTTTATCCGATAAAAATAAGGCCTTTTTAGTGGAGAAGATGTTTTTAGCCCATGTAAACCTATCAAAAACTACAGGATTATATCTATCTTGCTATCCTGCTTTTGTGTGCAGTTTTTATTTTTATAATTTAAATTATTATAACAAATACAGTCTTATCACAAGGAATACAGATCTTTCTTCCAGAACAAAAAATTAAAACTCACAGCCATATCACAGAACTTGAAGACCACGTTATCAGGGTAATTAGTGTATCCGACAGCATTAGCTCCTCGCAACAACATTTGGAAGGGAATGTTGGGGATCAAACGACGCATGTCTTCGAGACGCTCCCACGGACATTCGTGGAGGAACCTAGAATGTTTATTTAATATTTGTTTATTGTACGTTAACTAGGTTGAGTTGTGAGAAAATTTGAAAAATGCCATTTTATATTTTATAATTGCTATTTTCTTTTCCAAGTTTTATATAATTATCCTGACCCTTATAAGTCTATTTTGCAACATGGGAAATTATTTTTTTATTCAATGAAAAACTCAAAAATGTGTTTTTTTACAGTTTTTCTTGCCAGCACAAAATTGCAAGATACTAAATTATATTTAGCAATACGTTTTTCCTGTATTCGAGACTTATGCGAAACTACTTCGTATCCCAATAGAATAAGAGAAAGCAATAGACCCTTTTATATTTAAAACGTCAGGTTACCAATACCCGATACCTTTACATAATAATAAATGTAATAGAAAACTACACAAACCTCAAAGCAACATCAAACGTAGCTCCTCCCCAGTTTTCCAAAGCATATAAGTTGCTAAAGTTATGCGCAACATATGGAGACACAGCCAATAAATCGTGTGTACGCACACGAGTAGCAAGTAACGATTGATGAGCGTCACGGAATGTAGTGTCCATTAATAATAGTCCTTTGTTGTTTCGGACTGCTTTAGCGAATGCCTCTGGACCACCCTCTTGGAGAATTTGCTTGAAACCCTTTGGCGGTTTCACCACTGTTAGGTAATAAAACAGAATGTTACTACTACTACTGAACTACACTGTTTAGGTAAAAAAGAATAGAATAATAATAGAGTTATTCCATAGTGTTAGTGTAGAGTTATTCCAAAATGTTTTTTTTTTTTTTAAATAAAGCATAAGATTTACTGCCATAATAGCATGTTGTATTTAAAATTCCACAAAGTACAAATAATATACAAAAAAAAAATTGAATTTTAAATCGGATCACTAGGTTTATCATTTTCACCTATAAGAAGAGTTATTATGATTTTTTGATATAAAATAGAATTTGTTTTCGTATATTATTTATCATAACGAATATGGAATAAATAATTTAATATTAACACACGAAAAGGCTTAAAACGAACAAATTAAAGCAGATAATGTATTCATAATTCTATGGAGTTTCTGCCGGTTCTTCTCTGTAGATACTGCTTTCCGAAAAATATCTACTTATTTATACTTATAAATTTTATCTACAAACCAAGTATATGAAAATAAAATCTAAAATGTTCTTACCTGTATTCTCACCAGTCATTTCCTGCGCTTTAATGGCCTCTGGTGAAAGGTCTGAAGGAGGAAAAAACAATAATGACACAATGTTGTGCGACAATGTTCGTGGTGTGCACTTAAGCGTAAACCCAATGAAATGTTGGTTAAATAAACGAATATTAGTCGAAAATAAACGCAACCCAAAAGGGGGGAATATATGTTATATAGTTTTGTACAGAGTATAAAATATCCGGTAGTAAAAAGTATTGGCGTGGTATTGGCAGAAATAGAAATAAAAATAAACTTGAAATTCTAAGAAAATCGAAGGTTACTAAGTCGTGGTCATTAAAGCGGCTCGACGGAACACAGTGGGGTTTTAGTCGGTAAGAATCCGACATTGCCTACGGCTCCTTCCCCGGGCCGTGGGTATCTATGCAAGATTTCCCCACTTTAAAAAAAAAGGTAACTGAGTCGTTCTATAATATGAATTAAAAATGTCCATAAGTTTCGATAAGTTATGAAACGGATTATACCATTCATTAAATAAACAAAAAATCTAATTTCTTCTTAAACATTTTATACTCTGTAACAAATGCTTAAAAATAAAATAACTAACTAACAGCTCAAGCCAATAAAAAGGCGGTACAGACGCAAATAATGATTACTTGTGCGATAGGGCGTGGTCAGGAAACATCGAGAGAGTTCAAGCGACATCTATATACTGTTTGAACCTACCGTACCCAGAGCGGGCTGTAATTTGTAAATAACTTTAGTAATAGTTATTTATTTGGTCTTAAAAAACTATGGAATGGTGTGGCGAACATCACAATATTTTAACGGAATTTGTAAGTGGATAAATACAATTCCAAACTAAAATTATAGAAAGACAAATTTAAATTAACAGAAATTTAATGTTCTATTCCAACTGAATTAATACCGCACACTACAGTTTATAATTAAATTTTCACATTAATAAATTATTATGGTCGTAGTATTATGCTCGTGATTTGCCCTTATTATTGGTCTGGCTGAGTAAATATGTCGAATGTACATTATGGTTATAAAGTAACACAATTTAAATATTACAAACGAAAAGCGACCTTATAATCCTGTCATAAAGTACAATTTTAACGCACTCAAAGGTACCGGGGGTATATACAGTTTGACGCTAGACTTTGGCTATTACATTCCTATTTTTTCACTTTTGTTACTATCACCATACAATTAAGATTGACATTCGTCTTCATTAAATTGTTATTCTGCCCACACATAAAACACAAGGTACAAACGAAAAGCGACCTTATCACCCTGTAATAGAGTACAATTCAACTCACCCAAAGTTATCGGGGGTATATACGGTTTGAAATACAATTAAATTCCTATTTTTTGAGTTATAATAAGCTACCACTCATTCCACACAAGTTACAATCGAAAAACGACCTAACCACGATACAATTAAGATTGATAATACAAGCATTATGTTCGTTTTCATTATCTTGTCATACTACCCACACAAAACACACAAGTTACAAACGAAAAGCGACCTTATCACCCTGTAATAGAGTACAATTCAACTCACCCAAAGGTACCGGCGGTATATACGGCTTGACGCTAGATGGCGGTATATCTGTTGCTAAGGGCGTGGCTGGTCCGTTAACTAGCACATAGCCGAGGTAGTTGAGAATCTTTTGTGCTCGGTTTTGGGAGGCTTTGAACATGAATAACTGTGGGTTTTCGTCGATGAAGTATGTGTCTACCGCACCTGGAAATATAAAGAAAAATTGATTAGTATATTATAGTCATTGAAGTACATATATTTAAAGTGTAGGAAACATTTTTTCTGTTCATTCTTATGACAAAAAGCTTGAGAGTATACTCAAAATACTATTTCAATTATATATATAGCTATGTGAAATTAAATGTACATATAAGCTAACTAAGCTAGTTAAAGATTTTTAACGGAAACTAATTTTTTTGTAAGCACGATTGTTTATAGCAGGGATAGAGATGATACCACAATTACTTAAAAAGAGAATGAAGTGTTTTAATTCATACAGAACACGTGTACCAAAATAAAACTTTTTTGTCAAGATTCAAAGATACCAAAATCGTTGCATTACTCCTTGACGTGACCTTGAAATTTTACTCTCAACGCACCTAAAGAGGTTTCATTTAAGAGTTTATTTACTTAAAATACTATTGCAATATGATTGCAAAATATATCAATACGTAAAGACTATGAAAATAAAATAATATAGAATACTTGACTTACCATTTAGGAATTTCTGATTCTCCAATACATTGAGTAAGAACGGAATATTGGTTTTAACACCACGAATACGGAATTCGCGCAACGCTCTGTTCATTTTGGCCGCTGATGATGCTAAATCTTGTGCGTGTGAAATTACCTAAAAATACATTTAAATATGTTAATATACAATTTATTTACATATATTCACAGTGGATATTTTATTATGTACTAGCTTTCAGGCCACGACTTCGCCCGCGTTTTCAAAGAAAAACCCGCATAGTTCCTGTTCCCGTGGGATTTCCGGGATAAAACCTATCCTATTTCCTGGGGTAAAAAGTAGCCTATGTCCTTTCTCGGGTATCAAAATATCTCTATACCAAATTTCATGCAAATTGGTTCAGTAGTTAAGTCGTGATTGAGTAACAGACAGACAGAGTTACTTTCGCATTTATAATATTAGTATGGATTAACATTATAGCAGTATTATTAGGAATTATTGCAGTATGGCAATGCGTCGATATTCTTTGAGTTTTTTTTTTAAGAAAAATTGTTTAACTTTATTCATGCAGTTATTGAAAATTTATTAAAATGCTAAGTTTAAGTAAAATTTTATATATATCGATTTTGAAATATAAAAACAATTTTATTTTTACCTTAACGAGTAGCGAATCATAGTATGGAGAAATGATGGCCCCGGCGTATGTCGAAGCGGAGTCTAGACGAATACCCATACCTTCACCAGATCTGAAAATTATTAAAAATTACTAAAAAAACTTCACACGTATAAATATTTAGAAATCTATAAGTAGTAATTTAGAAGATTTTATGAATATTATTAAATCTTAACAGCTTATTAGTCGGGTCGTTACCGTCTTAATGTCAAAAATCGTTCTATGTATATTTTTTTTTATTGTTTTTGTCCCATATGAAATACTAGCTGTGCTCCGCGGTTTTACCCGCAGTGCTCCGCTCCTGTTGGTCTTACCGAGATTATATATAGCCCATGGACGTATAAAAAAAGACGGACGCCGTATTACGAACAAACAACGTGAAGCCACCATAGTAAGCTAGCGATCGCGTAAAGACAATAAACACGCACACACTCTCACCATAGTAAGCTAGTCGGCCGCCATTACGTCGTGAACTACCGACTGATTAACTGCGTCACTGTTTCACAAAAAATATTTAAAATGCCGTCTTGCGTGGTTAAATGGTGTCGCAACAGTACAATTTTAAATAACAAAACACAAGGGATTACATTCCACAGGGAAGCAAGTTATTTCTTTTATGTTTTAATGACAAAATTATTACGGCAAAATTTATAGAAAAAAATACAGCCGCCATTGTCATCAACACAGCTGTTGCCATGGCAACATGGCACACACGCATGGATGTTTCGCCGCCATTACTAGGTTTCACTCAATATTTAGGCGATATACCGTCCGTCTTTTTTTATACGTCCATGATATAGCCTATAACCTTCCTCGATAAATAGGTTATCTAACACCGAAAGAATTTTTCAAATTGGACCTAGTTCTAGTTAGTTCCCGAGATGAGCGCGTTCAAACAAACAAACTCTTCAGCTTTATAATATTAGTATAGATTTTTCATTTAAGGGTTGTCAACAGGGCCATCATTATCACCTTTTTGTTTTCGAAAATGCGTATTTTTACGCTCAAATATCTACGTTTTTGTACTAAAAAATATTTAATTATATTCTTACCTGAAAACTTCAATCCTGCCAGTGCTAGGCTGGAAGTTATTAGCCGGATCTTCAGTGGTAACCCTGCACTGTATCGCGTATCCATCAGCCCTAATTTGGTCTTGTGTCAGCCCTAGCTCTGGTAGGGTCATGCCTTCCGCTATACGGATCTGCGATTGGACTAAATCGATACCAGTCACTTCTTCTGTTATTGTGTGCTCTACTTGTAATCTGGGAAGAGAAAGTAGAGTTAGAAGAGAAAAAAAAACAAGTTTTGTTTTAAATTTAAAATAGAGGTTGGATGATGTAAATTAAAAAAATGGATTTATATTTAACACAGTTTTAGTAAATAAAATGTTGCAAGTTATCAGTGCTATGTGGTATGAAATAATATTTACTAAACAATTGACATAAAAACAAGAAATTGTGCACTGATTTTTACTTTAAGCTTTTAACATATTTTCATGTCAATCTGAAGTAATAATTTTTATAAATATGCTTACATAAAATAACAAAATACTTGTTATTTATATAATCCCTAGATGGTTTTTATATTAAACTAAAGAGTGAAAGGTTTTTATTAGCAGGAACAACAACAAAACATAAATTTTTATGTTTTAATTACAGTATAAAATGTGCCAAGCAAATACGAACCTTGCGTTCACTTCAATAAAGTAGAAATTGCCCTTATCGTCCAACAAGAACTCGACGGTTCCCGCGTTTTCGTAGCCCACGTGGCGAGCCAAGTGGGTAGCACAGTCTACCATGCGTTGACGTATCTACAAATAATATTTTTTTAAATATGTATATTCCTCTTGTGAGGGCCGATTTTTCAATGCTTGGATAAAACTTATTCGTCGAATAATGCCCGTGCCCGTATTTGACAGTTTACGTGACATTTTATTATTATCGTGTAATACTTTATTGGACGGATAAGTTTTATCCAAGCATTGAAAAATCGGCCCTTCATATCACAATGGTCACAATACTGATAATTTTATTCTATTCACAATATATTTTTTCATTTTTTTTTCCTTAATAGTGCAAGCAGAAAATGATGCGATTATTAAAAAAAAAAAACTTAATAACCATTTGAATAATTACTGATAATAAAAACAAATTTCAGGGTGTTTCTATATCGATTTTCTACTTTTGATATAGGTAATATTTATCTACACAAAAAAAATGGTATTGATTATGAATTTATGAACATGTCTTATGCCTTTTTTCAAATATTTTTTTAACAAGTTTAGTTGAAAAATATATTAAAAACTATAGTTTTTAATACCTCTGGGTCCAATCCAGGCGCAGGCGCAATTTCCACAACCTTTTGGTGCCGTCTTTGCACCGAACAATCTCTTTCGTACAGATGTACCACATTACCAGCCTTGTCACCTATCATTAAAAATGACTAATTATTCCCACATATAGTACAAAAGAAATAAACACGGAAATTAACTCATTATTATGTGAAAGTACCGTTCTATGTCAATAGCATTGCTCATTACAAAACTCTGCCCTATACATACATACGTAGGCAGAGTTTTGTTTCGAAAAAAAATCGTACGTAATTGTCTTTGAACAAGCTTTTTGACTCATTTTGCGAACTACCCGCATTCTGTTAACAAACAAACTTACCCAACAATTGCACTTCAATATGTCTAGGCCGTTCAATAAACCGCTCTATGAACATAGATCCGTTCCCGAAAGCGCCCAGCGCCTCAGACGACGCGCGTTCAAATGACGACGCAACTTCACTCATTTCGCGAACTACCCGCATTCCGCGACCACCACCGCCGTATGCGGCCTGTAATAAATAGATAAATAATATATAAATAAATTAAATAGCTGTTATAGAGACTGCCGATTGGAGTGAAACTTTATTATGGATTAATTATTTTGAAATTTCTATCAGTTTATAAGTAAAGAGAACTTGCAAAATTGAATTTTATCAAAAAGTGCCGAATGCGGCTAAATACATTTTCACTTCAAATTGTGTTGTATGTGTATTGTTCTGGTAATTTGGTATAAAAAGGTGTAGTAGTGTGTGTGTGTGTTAAAAATACCTTAAATATAACAGGTAGCCCATGTTGTTTGCAGAATTCAAGCGCTTCCTCCTTAGTTGTAATGGGACCATCAGTACCGGGGACAATTGGGACCTCTGAAAATAAGTTAATAAAATGTTATGTAAAAAAAAAATATAGCAAAATGTAAAAAAATAGGACATTTTTGCATGGTAGAGTCACCACAGAATAATAATTACCCTATAATCTACATATCTATTTAATTTAAGGCACATTACATAAATAAACATTGTCTAAATGTAAAAAAAAGCTTGAAAAATAAATATTAAACATACTAGCTTCAATAGCGGCCTGTCTAGCGGCTACTTTATCTCCCATCTGTTGAACAACTTTCGGAGAGGGCCCGATAAATCGTAGCCCAGCGTTGAGGATCGCTTGTGCGAAATCTGACCTGAAATATTATTTATTTCAATAAATTATCAAAATTAATATTTGATCAATGGATCTCTAAAGCTGATTTACACATTTGCAGCTGAAATTTATTTTATAAATAAATAAATTATTTTACCTTTCAGACAGCAACCCATATCCTGGATGAACAGCATCGACGTCATTTTCCTTCGCGACCCGGATAATCTCCGGGATACTGAGGTAAGCTTCCACTGGTGGCAGACCTTTACCAACGAGGTATGATTCGTCTGCTTTTTGCCTGCGAGAAGAGAAATTCATTTAAAATATAGTTTAAAGAGCAGAAGTAAAGGTTAAATGAGACAATTTTGTTATCTACCCGCATTGTTTTTAATTACGATGTGAAAGATATTTTATGAAAGAACAATATTTTCTAATAACTTTTGTATAAAATGAAATATTTAATGACAAAGCCCTTTTCGTTTTATTGGATATTAAACATCCACATTTATATTAAGTGGAATTAGCACGATAAGATGGATTCCTGTGGCTGTATTTCACATGGGTGGTAACATTTAAAGTTGGAGGCATCCGAAGATAAATATTTTTAACATTCAGTTTTAGAGCATTCAATGAGATTTTTTTAAAGAATAGTAAAAATTGGGGTGACCAATCGGTGTCACATAAAACCGAAAAACTAGAAGTTCGATTGGCTTGGCAAAAAGACGCGACTTCAAATCCCGCCGTGTGATCGTATTTTTAAATATTTTTGTCAAAGTTTAAAACACACAATCAAACAAACTTTTACACACAATTTTTAATTACCTGTGCATTTGCAGCTTATCCTGCTCACTGTATATAGCCACGGATCGGATCCCCAACTCAGTACAAGCTCTGAACACACGGATGGCTATCTCCCCCCTGTTCGCCACCAGGACGCTTCTGATCGGTTTGTACTCTACATTTTTCGTATCCTGTAAATAATTGTTAAATTAATATGGATTATGTACAAGATGAGGGATTAAAGAACATCATTTAAACAGACACAACAGTGGAATCTATAATGGTCATTGAGCATCATCTGTAAGACTAGAGATTAATTTCTTCAAGCAAATGAAATCAGGATTTTATATGGTATGTTATATTAAGTATCAGGATTGATAAATAATAATATACCTACATCATTTTCATTTTGCATTTCCTTCAAAATCAAGAGTCATATGATATGATTTATTTTCCAAATCATCAGGCACGGTTACAATCAAAGCGACTGCTATTTATCCGAGTTCAAACTTCCATATCTTTTATTCATTCTGTTCACGGTTCTATATTAATTAATGAAATAGATAAAAAATACGTACTGTGGTGGCCGTCCTGTGACGCGAAGCACTCCATGCTTGAAACTGTGTAGCGGAGGCTCTTAGAGCGAATCTCGCTTTTAAAATCTGCATTTTGCTTACAAAATAATAATAAAATTAACAAGAAATTATAAGTACAAGTGTTAAATTAGACGGATAGTTACTATTTATAATTTATTTCATCTTTAAATTAATTATTAAATTGACTAGATTCTAGTTTCGTTTGCTTGCGCGTCGGTCGATTAAATCTGAAACAATAGATATTTTTTTATTAATTATGTTATAAAATGAAGAAATTTATGCATTTTTACATAAAATGAGTTAGAAAATAATACGACAATCTTCTTTTAAGACTGAATAATATCGGGACAAAACAATATTAAATTCAAGATAACAAAAGCTATTTTTTTAATTTTCTCTTCAATGTAAGAACTATGTTGTTTACCATCATTCTATTTTGAACTTTGTTCGAATTCTTTAATAAAGTGATGCTAAATAACGATAGACTTTAAACAAACAAAATTTTATCTCGTTTGCTTTGTTATCACGCGTTATCCAAACAAATAAATATTTTATTAAATTATTTGATACAGTTTCATTTGTTTAATAGATAAATAATACAAAGGAAATACAGGCTGTAAGTGTAAACACCGTTATCCTTGAAACCAGTGGTTTGGTTTCACTTAAAGAACGAAAATCAATGAAAAAAAAACAGTAGTAAATGGTAAAACTATGTTATGACGATTCAAAAGTGCTTCAAGAGGAAGAATGTGTAAATAAATGTTTGAGTTTGAGTTTGTGTGGACGGTGTGGGAGGGGTGTCCAATCAAGCGCCGTTTCCCGCGATCCGTCTACTCTGCCCTTGTAGGGTGAAATAATTTTGAGGAAAAATTGAGACTTCCATTTTTTTTTCATGAATAATAATTTATAAACTATCTTACCATCACTTCTAATAGATAAAGTAACAGTTAATTATGAATTTAATGCCCTTAAGAAGTTCGCGTTCCTGTGACTTATCTAAATCTAGACCAATTCTAGCCTATGTGCTATTATTAATTTAGATTAAACGTAAAGTCAAGGCAGAGTTATTATTACGTCAAGGTTCGAATATAGTGTTAATTAGCAAAAGATAAGTAATCACGACTACACTATAAAACACATTTTTAATACATTTTATGAATCCACCGTAGACTTTAGACTGCAATTTTCAATCCGAATAACAACGATTATATCCTTAGATTATTTATTTATTTATTATTGTTTTCCTTATTTGTTAATTGTATTATCAAAATACAAATAATATTATTTAACAATCTATATAACCCGTTTTCCTTGGTCACGGCATCACGCGTGAACGGGTGGACCGATTTCGATAATTGTTTTTTAATTATATTCCTTGAAGTACGAGGATGGTTTTTATGTAGAGAAAACGTAAATATATCCACGGGCGAAGCCGGGGCGGACCGCTAGTTAATTTATAAAATTTGTATTCACTTACAGATTTTAATTAATTCATATTTGTGATTAGATACATTGCAAATGAATAAAAGGTACCTATTTGAATTTTTGTTAAAATTGAAATTTATAATTTTTGAATTTAAGATACTTATTCGTTATGTGATACCTATGCAACTTACTACAATTTTCCGCATCCAACTACACCAGCTAATGGGAAATACCCTGATATACTTATTTTTATATAGGAAATGTTAACTTTTTAACTTTTGACTTGGTCACGTGAAAAAGGTTAGGTCTTTAAATCAATAGGACTTATATTTAAATCCGATTCGAAAAACTTGATCTTAGACGATAGGCATGTGATTTATAGATACAATTTGAATTGTCCTTCTACTAAAACGTGCTAAAACTTAATTTACGGTCTAATAATTGAATAAAAAAACCGGCCAAGTGCGAGTCGGAATCGCGCACGAAGGGTTCCGTACTATCTAGGTATAATAGAAAATCATTTATTATACGAGGAGCCCCCTTAATATATTAATTTTTAGTATTTGTTGTTATAGTATATCAAAATTTCAGCTCTCTAGCTATCACGGTTTATGTGATACAGCCTGGAGACAGACAGACAGACAGTCAGTCTTAGGACGACAGCTTAGTCTTAGGGTTCCGTTTTACCCTTTGGGTACGGAACCCTAAAAACGTACATTATACAGTAGCAAATCACAAGTGTGACAGGAATAAAAATTATTTACGTAGCGAACTCATTGAGCTAGTTAGTCGGACTGAAGTTTGAATGCAACATGATTTGAACATATTACCGTCAATTACCATATATTACTAACACGTGCCGTGAGATTTTTGTTGTTAGGCTGTATTTCCTCTTCCATTCATGTGCAAATTTGTTACTTTAGTTTATATAACGCGGTTTCATATTGACGATTTTTGAGGTTTAAAAATACGTTTATTTGTAATCTATCAACATTAAATGTGTCTTAAATATTGTAAGATTCTCAAAACAACGTAGTGTTGACAGATTCTTGGGCCTACTATGCACACCAAATTTCATGAGAATCGGTCGAGCCATTTTAAAATATTATAGAATTCCAAAGTTTGAAACGACGTAGGTACCTACTATTTAATTTTTTTATGTCCAATTCGTACCTACCTACATCTTGTCTTATGTAACCAATTACCATAACATACTTCATATAATCTGTAGAAGTGTATAGACTAAACACGTACCTAGTAACTAGTTACCTACATTCATTACAGAAAAACAAGATTTTTTTTTCACTTTTCCGTTACCGCTGTTATCATTACTACTACGATACTTTTTGTACAAATGACGACTGTTCTTATCTATTGGTAATGTTCCATGGGGTCAATATAGAAAACAAGTGACCATGAGATATCACACCACGTATGTTTATCAATTACATATATGGTTTAATTTCATAAACACAATTATTTTCTTTATTAGTTAGGTACTATCCAATAAATTTTTATCTTTCTTATACTACCTACTACTACTAATCCATACTAATATTATAAATGCGAAAGTAACTCTGTCTGTCTGTCTGTCTGTTACTCAATCACGCCTTAACTACTGAACCAATTTGCATGAAATTTGGTATAGAGATATTTTGATACCCGAGAAAGGACATAGGATAGGTTTTATCCCGGAAATCCTACGGGAACGGGTTTTTCTTTGAAAACGCGGGCAAAGCCGCGGGCAGAAAGCTAGTACTTAATATTATAAATGCGAAAGTAACTCTGTCTGTCTGTCTGTTACTCAATCACGCCTTAACTACTGAACCAATTTGCATGAAATTTGGTATAGAGATATTTTGATACCCGAGAAAGGACATAGGATAGGTTTTATCCCGGAAATCCTACGGGAACGGGTTTTTCTTTGAAAACGCGGGCAAAGCCGCGGGCAGAAAGCTAGTACTTAATATTATAAATGCGAAAGTAACTCTGTCTGTCTGTCTGTTACTCAATCACGCCTTAACTACTGAACCAATTTGCATGAAATTTGGTATAGAGATATTTTGATACCCAAGAAAGGACATAGGATAGGTTTTATCCCGGGAATCCCACGGGAACGGGAACTATGCGGGTTTTTCTTTGACTGCGCGGGCGATGCCGCGGGTGGAAAGCTAGTTAATTACAGTGAAACCTGGTTAAGTGAGACATCAAGGGACCAGCAATTTCGTTTCACTTATAGAGGTATTCCACTTACCCAGTGTCTCAGATATACAGGTATAAATAAATATCTGTCTCATTTACAGAGGGTTCCAATAATAATTTGACATTTTTCAAATAAACATCTGTATGATAGTAAAGTGAAACTAAAACTGAAGGTAATTGAAGCTCAAAATTTGTACTTACGTACTTGGAATTACGTGTGGAATTTGTGGGTAGAATAAGAATGAGTAAACAAACAATGTTATCTCAGTTACAGAGGTTTATGCATATAAAATTTACTCGCTGTCTCAGTTATAGAGGTAACTATGATGATAAATCGAAAGAACAAATCCCAGATATAGAGGTTTACCTCGTCCCACTAACAGAGGTAATTCAGTGCCAAAGTGTTGGGACCTCAGCATGAGTTCCAGTTATGGAGGTTTCTCACTTATCCAGGTCCCACTTAACCAAGTTTCACTGTATAATTTAGCTTAACCTGCTAAAAGTCAAAATTAATTCAGAAATATGTAATTAATATTTTCCATACATTTTCCATGGCGCTATACCTAAAGGCACCTAAAAGTTATGAATAAATGTGACTGTTTGATTGAATTTAAATCAAAGTTTAAGTATTAAATATTGTCTTTTATGTATTGATATACTGTGTAATTGAACTAAATATTCTATACTGTATCTTATATATAAAAATGAATCGCAAAATGTGTTGGTAAGCGCATAACTCGAGAACGGCTGAACCGATTTCGATAATTATTTTTTTATTATATTCCTTCAAGTACGAGGATGGTTTTTATGTAGAGAAAACGTAAACATGTACCACGGGCGAAGCCGGGGCGGACCGCTAGTTGTAAATAAAGATAACAAGCTACTGTTGTGGTTTTATAGCGACAGTTTATGTTACAATTGTGTGGTCAAAGGTAACAATAAAGTTTTTTTAATTCCAATTTCATTATATATAGACAAAAAACCTGGAAGTTATTCAGCTAGGTACTAGGTTTCCGCCCGCGGCTTCGCCCACGCAGTCAAAGAAAAACCCGCATAGTTCCCGTTCCCGTGGAATTTCCGGGATTGCGTCATTTTCCCGGGATAAAGAGTAGCCTATGTCCTTTCTCGGGTATCAAAATATCTCCATACCAAATTTCATGAAAATTGGTTCTGTAGTTTAGGCGTGATTGAGTAACAGACAGACAGACAGAGTTACTTTCGCATTAATAATATTAGTATGGATTCATATCTTGAAAAGTTGTTTACAGTTTAATAAAAGATTTTACTTAACCAATAAATAAAATTAAAACAAAGAGCTATAATATTATACTGGATACAATGATTCTTAGACTTGGATTAATGATAAAGAAACCTTTGCAGCATAATGAAATGGTTCACAATGATTGTCTCGATTTAGTTTGGCTTCACTGTACGTTTCATGTTTACCAAACAGTTTTACAATAATAATAGTTTAAAAAAAACTAAAAAACACGCTTTTTATAGAAACCGAACTAAAAAATGGAATAATTTTATCAAATTATTGTATTGTCATTGGTCCTCAATAAATCTACAAAGTTTGAACGAAATCTGGCCGTTTAAAGTGGGTCAAAATCGTGCCCAAAGAAGTCGGTTACAAACATACAAACATACAGGTGAAGCTAATATAAAGCGTGTAAAAAGGAGTGGAGTAGTAGTATTTTCACTTATTCTTTAAAAAAATATTATGAATGAACATTTAGTTAGTTGGATACGTGTTTTGTAGTAATTTAACGTAAATTTGCTGAATTTTAAGCATTCATTAAGGGAAGGAATACATAATATTAGGTACCTATATATTATTACTTAACTACTTAATTGTACACCCGTGACCGCATCACGCAATGAAGTAAAAACATTTCATTTATAGACAATAAAAGCAGGTAAAAGTGATAGCAGGTATTAAAGTCCAAAATACTTGTGTAATATTTATACTTATTGTCACCCTCGTCCATCCATCTTCTATAATTAATGTCATGTCATTATTTTTCCTAAATACAAGATAATTTGATAATATACTAGCTGTTCCGCGCGGTTTCACCCGCATTGACCATTGTTGGTCTTAGACTCTTAGCGTGATGATATATTATAGCCTATTATAGCCTTCCTCGATAAATGGGCTATCCAACACCTTAAGAATTTTTCAAATCAGACCAGTAGTTCCTGCGATTAGCGCGTTCAAACAAACAAAAGACAAACTCTTCAGCTTTATATTAATAATAATAATAATATTAGTATGGATTATAACCCCGTAAAAAGCCCCATATTCCGAAGTTTACTAAGTACATTCGCGATTCTGACTTTTTCACGATGTCCATAAAACCAGCATATTTGGCCAATGCCGAGCATCGAACTCCAAACTAGTTGACATGCAAACGCAATAAAAAGATTATCGACCTCAATCTCCGCTGTTTATACATACTAGACGAATTTATATATTTTATTGTTATATAATATTATATCTACGATTTCTTGAGACCTGTAGTAATTTTTAGTTTTTACACGACTTCAGAAGTTGTTAAGCTATTGCGCGGGGACCGAATCGAGAAATTCCGTAACGAAAAAACCTCACGCTCCCCACTCCGACGGGCTCTCGACTCGGAGGTGTGGCTTGAAGGCATGCTATGCAAATGCAATAGCTTTACCGCGGCAGTCCCCGAGTGCCACACGTCTTTTTTTTAGTTATCTTACAGTCTTAAAATCTTCAATTTTTGCAAACGTATATTTATCATAACAGTTCTTATTCATAATCGAATTGTAAAACGAAGATAATAGCAGGAAAAGTAGGTAAAGTTGTAAAAAAGTTATTATTTTCTTACTGTAATTTCACGGCGCTGGCGCTAGTAGTAAATTAATACTACTAATTGAATTTTTAATTGAAAATTCACATTCCTGAATGATGCAGATTATAATGCATTGAACTTTGAGTATTTATCGATACGTTGATTGTTGATATGATATCTAGTAGGTTTGTTTTAGCAACCATCAGCTTGTTTATAGGACGAATATTTCATCTGACATTTTTTAAGCTCTCACAATCCATCCGAAACTTTAATTTATTTTTTCATACAATTTAAATAGCGTCTGTTTAAAAAAAATATAACAAAGTTCATAGCTCATCCAGCTTCTACGCTTCTTTAAAGATATTCGAATAATCATTATCATTGCAATGTAATTTATCGTAATCAGCGTCATGAGTATCAAATAATGGCTTAAAGATGGGTCTATCGCACCTAGCTTAATTGATAAGATAAAAACTCTTTCGCGGCACGTGAACATTCATGTTTACTAACAGATAACAATTTGCAATAAGATGCTATTTAATCTTCTTAATCTATACATATAATAAATCTGTAGAAGGGTCAATTCTGTACATTGAAAATATTGAAAAAATAAATAGCAGGGGGTGTTACTGGATCGATACCATACCCAAATATGTGATTAAAAAAGTTTTTGTCTGTCTGTCTGTCTGTCTGTATGTGAAGACATCACGTGAAAACTAACGGTTCGATTTCGATGAAACTTGGTATAATTATACCTTATTATCCTGGGCGTAAAATAGGATACTTTTTATCCTGGAAAAATACGTAGAAAAAAAACAAACTTAATTTTTCAGTTTTATCCATAGACGTTGTTCTGTAGAACCGCGAACACACGTTGGCTATTATTATAGGCCTAGCCGTATTTGGGTCCAATAGATATAAGATGTTATTGTCAGAGTTACTCAAAATGGAGAAATAAACCATCCACGCGAAGACCGACATCCGCGCGGACGGAGTCGCGGGCGGAAGCTAGTTAATTAATATAATATAAAACGCAAAGGTGACCGACTGATCTACGCACAGTCCAAACTTCTGGGCCGATCGGGCTGAAGTTTGGCAAACAGATAAGATACGTGATTTCTGATAAGAAAGGTTTGTGATATATACCCCCAAGAGGATAAAATATGGGATGAAGTTGTACAATGAAAATTTATTTTGACCATGCGGGCGAAGCTGCGGTAACAGCTAGTAGTAAAAACAATCCTAGTCATCAATTTTAAAAGCATGATATAATATCTTGTCATATTAATCAAATCATCTGCATCATTATCGTTATCATCAGTTAAAATTATTTGTTCTTATAATATTAAAATTTTAGGTCGTGATTTGACTGATTAATGTTTGTTATGTTTACGTCAGCATTATTGCGTTCTTGCGGGCATCTTTCTACTAGAAAGGAAGAATTCTAACAAATACCCGCGGCCCCATCATTAAAGCGGCTCGACGGAACACAGTGTGGTTTTAGTCGGTAAGAATCCGACATAACCCACGGCTCATTCCCCGGGGACCGTGGGTATCTTTGGAAGATTTCCCCACTATAAAAAAAGGTACTAAAATTGTCGAAAATTAGAATGGAGGATTTCTTAATGTATAATAATTTAATATGTATTATTAAATTAATCAAACGTTAATATAATATATTTCAGGAATTATTCCGCAACAGCCAGGTCAGGGAGTCAGACGATAATTTTTTTGTGTTTATAAGTAAACAAGTTCTGCGTCAGTCACGTAATTTTTGATAGACCATATAATATAATATTTAACAATATACAACACATGTTTTGTCTGGAGACCAAAAATTATAGAATGTGTTGAAAAATATTTAATAGGATAACTTTATCTTTACCTAAATTACCGCTATATAGAAACATATGACCGATAAGCAGTAATCGTACATACAAACAGACTCAAGTATTTAGTTTATTTATAAACATATTTTTTGGCATAACGCTAGTCTAGATTTAGATATTACTAATGTACTAATATGTATTGGAATTTGCAATTAGAATAATTACGTCTAATTTAAAAGTTTGTGGCGAAATTACCGATGCCGACTACGCACAAATTACTTAAATTTTAAATTTATTGACACAAATAAAACGATATTGTAAACATACAGACATCCTACTAATATTTATATGGATGCTTTATAATAAGCGTCTCCTACTGAAGTTGTTTTTATTACTGCAATTGTAGGATATATATTTCATGTAGATATTACGTTACAATTTATAAATACAGTACTTATGCTATGTGTATGTATCATGTAAAACTATATGAGTAATTTATTCTAACCTTAACATAGAAATAGTAAAAACGTGATAGTAACTGGGTTTATAAATTTACGGACACGCTCTCATTTATCTTACATAGTATAAGCACAGACCACAGCTGTAAACAGAATAACAAATCAAATGTTAAACTTTTAACTACTCACAATACCCAAGTCAAATATACATAATCATATCACGATACTCGGCTTGAGCTGTCGCTTGAGTGGAGGAGGCCAGAAGGGCCCTAATCGGACGGGAGAGCACAACCTCGCAAAATATCTGTCTGAACTAAACCTAACCAATTTAAATCTCCATTGACTCGTACTATATTATTCTCTACAATGCTTATCCCGGAGATCGTGCATTTATAGCAACTTTTCGTGATACGGCTAATAAGATTTTGATGGAGTCTAAATAATTAGGTAGCTATTTGGCTCAAGTCTCGCCTTAGGACTTTTTTATCAAACATATAAAATATATATTCGTTTATTACGCTAACAAGATTAAATATAGGTATTTCCGAACATTTCAAGTACGAAACATTATATAATTTTGTGGAAGGTGCGATAATCGGTAACGTAAGAATTATTAACGCATGTAATAAGGTCATTCGGGTTAATTAAGAACCTTACTTTGTAAGTTACATTTTAATAAAGAAAGGTTGGGAAATATGGCCAATACCTATCGCCACCATCGGAAAATAGTATAATTTGTCCTGTTTTTGGTAAGAATAACACTGCGAAAGACCCAGCTGCTTTATGAGCGGCTTAATTTCCTCTTAGGAACACCGTAAAATAAATGTCCAAGATGTTTATATTTGCAATTAAGTACAGCTTCGGATATGCCCATTTCTTATCGGTATAGTAATTATTTAGGTATTTGCAAAATTGGATGCCTTACAGCGCAAGTTTTTGGGAGCGGCATGTGTCCAATATTGAACGTCCTTTATTTACGACTACGAAAACAAGATAATTAGCACATAAAATGAGGATATTAAAATTTTGCTTTGGGAACCTTTTGGTCTTTATAAAATAACTTCGGAACAACAACCTGTTTAAAACAGATGTTAAACTGTCAAGGAACAATACTCACTGATTAGATAACGCTCGTAAATATTAATGAGATGGTAATATAAGCGAGACTTTGCAATTCCGAAGTACGTGATATAAAAATGTATTTATATTATGCTGTAAGAATGATTAAATTTCGAACAGAGCGAAGCAAGCGAAGCTTTCAATGATGTAAGTTTAGGGGTAGAATTAAGGCTCGAGCACCACTAAAAGGTGATAAAAGTAAAATAAAATAAGTTTGAGAGACAAATTGAAATCAATAATGATATGTAAGTAGGTATCTTATAACTCAATTATAATTTATAATATCCCAATATTTTAGAAGGAATTAATAATAATTACGGACCAGCCGAACAATTGGGAACCGCTTTCAATTTAGCACTGTCTAATCAGGCAGAACACAATACAAGGAATGAACATTATCTATAAGTCTATGGTTCTCCTTAGGTTTAATTAAATAATTAAAAAGGAACAAAAAGACAATCATAGGTATTGGTAATATTAACACCTAACAATCACCTAGATACATCGCAATTATCCACTTAGCTACCTATATCACGAGTTTATCATACTACCATTAAACCATAAATAGGTTTTTATGTTAATTACAAGTAGGTACAATAAATTAATTGCGATGCATGAAAATTTGAAGAATATAATGATAAGAATTTAGTGCAGTCATGGGCAGACTGTGGCTGGTGTCCCAAAAGTTACACATTAAAGTTATCAAAAGGGCCTCAGTGTGTTGGACCTGTGCCTTCCGAAGAACCAGGTAAGTATCTTCCTTCTGGTGGTACCCGTAGGTATGTTATAGAGAGATATGTAAGAATTTCTCTACATATGATTGAGAGGAAACACGAAACAAGTTATGTTTCAGTTATAGATAGACTGACAGCCAAATCCTAATCTAGTATTATTAAATTAACTACTAATTAACTTATCACATATTGTTATTTGATACTTAAGAAGGGTATTCGTCTTCCACTATTTGTGGTTACGCGATTGCTGTGGTATAGTGAACGGAATATATTCCAATTATCCTTCCCTAACAACTCGTATTACGTACTCCTTGGTTTATTTGTTAGACGATAGTAATAAGACTCATAAATAGAACAAGCAGTTTTGAGAAATAAGAAAAATATTCGTTAAGCGAGCCAGTCATCTTGTTGCGGTTGCATATCCGGGCAATTTCAACTTTGTTTGTAGGGGGTAATCTTCGGAAGTACTGATCCGATCATGAAAACTCTGTAAGATTATTCATAAGTTATATTTCTATTATTATTAATTATCCTGGGTCAAACCGGGCGAAGTAAGTATATAGTATGGCCCAAGAGCAAAGGCCCACCTCCCGCAGTACTTGATTATGCGTAAGTAGTAAGTACCGTTAGTCAATGCAGGCTCTATCTTCTAAGACACGATTGCACCAAATAAACAATTGACATAAAACACGAACGTTGAAAACAATCATACTTTTTTACATAAGAATGAATATTATTCCATTTTTAATGCAAGAAGAATCGTAGGTAGAGCATAAGTACCTAATTAGTCTAAAGGTCACGTCAATGTGATAAGATGTAGATTATGATATACTTATTCATTTCGTTCCCAAGACGAAGTCGCCCTTCATTGCAAGTAAACTTCAAATAAAGTTATACACACCGCGTTTCCGAAATTCGCTCTAATACTTATACAGGTTTTACGAAGTTCGAAGAACTATGTAAATTGGGCAGAATTCTGTTTTAACGCGACCATGGAAGACGATGGGATTGTAACAAAAACTGACATAATAAGAAAGGGAATAATTGCTACCTTTATTATGGTACTCTTGAATTAATTGAGTCTTAGTTTATTATTTTAACAACGATTAATCAAGGTACTCCGTTAATTAACACTGCTCTATATCATCCAAGATAAGGGTTGAGATGATCAGTTTGACCTTATTATGGTGAAGGTCATAGTGCACAGTTTATCACAATTCCATGATATTTTTTGGGCGATAAAAAAGAATTACCTCAAAATTTATCCGCGACGCACACAACCGCACACTACCACAACCGGCGTTATACTGACGATTTGTATTTACTTTGATGTTTTTCTAAAATAAACGGGGTCACAATGACCTCTAAGTAAGCTTATCAACAGGTTCAGTAGCAAATGCTTTCGTAATACCGTGCCTACAGACTTCCATTTAATCATTTACACCATTAGAAACTAGATAGAGTAAGAATTAAGATAGAAGGTCAATGACAAGGATAAGTTGAGAAAAGAAAGGAAAAACCTGTGGAGATTGTTTTAAATTCGGTAGTTAGATAACTTTTTAAAATGATGCAGACTAAAAAGAAATATAATTCCTCAGATTGCAGGTGTTATTAGTTGCAATAGAATATAATGTAGGATCAATAAAGCTTTAGATTTAACATTTCTATTCTTTATATTTCTTTGAGAAAAAAAATAGGTATTTAACATTTTTTCTTTAGTAGTTAAGTATGAAGAAGTAATATTTTTTTCTGTAAGTATAGTTTCTGCATCACTTAATTTTTTTTTTCAATTTTATAGCTAATAGCTGTTCTCCAATATTAAATATGTACAACCATTCAATTAAATAATTAATAAAGATTAATTATCAAATAAATTTCATCATTTGTTTATTTTACAAGAATCCAAATTACTCAAACAGATTGGCTATTTGTACTAAGTAATTTAATTATGTGAAGCTCCACACATACCTACAATTAGTCTAACAGATATAATTCATGAAAATTTGAATAATCAGAGGAGTTAGTAACCAATTTTTGAGTGTTCTATATTGTTTGTTATGTTCTATAATATTATGATAGATGTAGCTGTACTAATTTATTAAAGCTGACGCATTTGTTTGCTTTAATGCGCTAATCAAACCATGTGCATGGGTTTGATTTGAAAATTATTTAATAACTCAGGCCCCGGAATCACAGAAACAATAGAAAATCTATTGTGTCGTGGACCTATCGGGCCGTTCGGGGCTCAATGGGTTAACTGTAAAATAGTCCATAGGTAGTCAATTTATCAAGGAAAGCAATAGGCTATATATCATCACATAAAGACCAACAGGAGCGGAGCAATGCAAATAAAACTATAGGGCACAGCTAGTTGATGACATGGATGAATAAAATGGAAAGCCTAATGATTCACAGTATTGTGCTGATCACAGTTCCTTGGTTCTTAGTGTTTCTTGTAATAGAATACTTTACAAGACTGAGGATGAACTGTGATTGGTACTTTACTGTGGATCGGGCTCATATTTAATATTTTTTGCTAGATTTTATATACCTATTTCTATTATATATTTATGATTTTCTAAAAATTAAAAAAATAACATAAAATACCTAACTAGGTTCTTATATTTTTGAAATGGAAATAATACCAGTATTACTTGTTCTTATTTCAAAAAAAAATATAGACTGTGACTTGTGAAACTAATTATTTATGTGTAAGTACTTAAAAATAAAAAATATATATATAGTTATGTACTTAGGTATATTTTCTTTTTGAAGGTGAACCGGTACATAAAATATTTCTTACGTAATTTAAAAAATTGAAATGACTGTTTTACAATTAATATATTTTCTTAAATATAAATACGCACTAACATTGTATGCAAGTTTTAAACAAAAAGCGATTTAAATGCGCAAATATTTTTATAATTAATGTGCTTCAATTGTTTCTCGCCAGTGATACATTATTTCACAATAAATGATGTCTCAAATCTATTAAAATTTCTTACCGAGTAATGTTCAAATTCCAATCACTAATTTTTTTAATTATTTTCCGTAAAAAATAGGAAAATGATCTTTAGGAAAACTCGTATCACTTCCAGCCAACCACAGATACTAAAATAATTAAGGTATTTTTAGAAAAAAAAAAACACTTGTATGTCACTGTCAGATTAAATGTGTCAAATATGAAAAAAAAAAATTATATCAAAGCTCATTCCTCTGAGTATCAAAGAGTAAAAGGCTGTTTTCCAATTACAGAGCATAAACACGACTCAGTGCCGCACAATGCCGAATTATGCTGATGCTTACTAGGCTACAACCGCTCACCCCCCCAACCAAGCGCCAGCTGACGTTCACGAGGCTTTATAATACTATACTCTCATGCGTCTGACGAATTATCTCTTGAGAGGAAATAGTTAACCAAATTTGCACCTGGCTCCCTAACCATAAAGACATAAACCTTGGATTTCTTTTCTTGACTGATTACCATGAAAATATTTTATGTGAATTTCTGTTCTGAGGTGAATTCTATAACGAACTTTTTTTCTCCACTGTATCCGCACTATAGTCTGTAGCAAATGGCAATGTCACTTTTGACAATGGCATTTGTTAAAGAGGAGAGGTTCACCGTTCACGAGGGTTCAAAACATTCAAAATTCGAAAACTATCGACGATAAAGTTAAATTAATCTCAATAAAGAAATTTGTTTATTTCGTCTTAACTGAATATTTTGTTTATTGCTATGTACACAAAAATAATTTTGTAATACATATTATATAAATGGCGAAAAGTGCAACTTTGGAAGTATATGATAGTTGTTGTCGAACATGTTTACGTAAAAAATCTGATGTTATGATAAATATGCTCAATTTGGATAATTCAATTAATATTGTGAATTTATTGAACTCTTGTACAACTTTAAATGTATGTAACATGTTTAATTTCTTACTCTTGAATAAAGTGTATATATTTTCTTGATCTAGATGTTTGGCCTACGTTCTAAAATTTATACAATTTTTACAATTTTTCAGATCAAAGAAGACGATGCTTTACCAAAAAATATATGTGAACAATGTTACAATTGCCTTATCTCATTTAACGAGTTCAGAAAGTTAGCAGTAAATGTTGACATACAGCTAAAAGACATTTACAAAAATAAAATAACAACCAACCATGAAGAGTACACACAAAATAATATTAAAATTAAAAGTGAAGAACTTGTGGAGACCGAGTTAACAATAAAATTTAAAACAGAGCCAAAACAAGTAGACGATGATAGATTTAGTGACACTTTAAGTGAAACAAATGTTAATGAATGTGAGTTCTGTAAGAAGAAGATCAAAAATGAATTGAAATTAAAACAGCACAGATTGTATCATTATAAAAAACTTAACAAGCTAGATGAAACAAAAGCCAACAGTGAAAACCTTAATAATGACTTACTTGCCAATAAAACTAAAGAAGATGAAAAATTTGCGTGCGAATTATGTTCCGTAACATTCAAGTCCCTAAATTCTCTATCTGCCCACAAAAGAAAACACATACAAAAGGATAGAGTACTATCTTGTTCGGTTTGTAGCAAAGTGTTCAAGAAACTCAGTCATTTGAAACGTCATGAACTCACGCATGTTTCAAAACACCCTTACAAATGTTCTATATGTTCTAAGACATTTGCTTTAGAGAATAGGTTCTTGGAACATATGAATCACCATAAAGGGATAAAGGCACATGTATGTTTGTTATGTCAGAAGGCGTTTGCCCATTTGTCAACGCTGAAGGCTCATATGGGTATACATACGAATAAAAGGCCATATCTTTGCCCCACTTGTGGGAAAAGCTTTCATTCGAGTACGAATTTAAATCAGCATGTAAAGAGGCATGCTGGGTTGAAGTCATTTCCTTGTACTATGTGTCCTAAACAGTTTGTAAGTAAAGGTATGTTTGTTATATCAATGTAAAGTAATTTTTTTTCTGAAATATTACCTATATAGACATAATATTATGGTCAAGTATTGTTTCTTATTGTTCTCTGAATTGCAATGGACAATTTACAAATATAATTTGATGTTTGTTGTGTACTTAATTAATCTTTTAATAATGAAAATTGTCCTGAAATATTTATTTATTTATGTAAAATAACACTAGGAAATTTATTAACCTAGAATACGAAAAATCGCATATCATACATGGGGGTGATTCGGATAGCCCTCTAGGTCCTCTACCTCCTGGCTTCAGTATATCCATACTTCTTGGGACATTCTGTATATTATACAGTAACTAATTAAAGACTGGTGAGATGTTTGTGTAGATGATTGCGTGTTTGCGTTTATGTGTGTGTGTGCGTGATCATGTTTAAAATGTGTAAGTTTGATAATATAAATAACAAGTGTAAATAATAAATGTTTATAGGAGAGTTAAAGTCGCACATGAGAACACATACAGGGGAGCCAGCGTGTGCCTGCGATCAGTGTGGAGTTACGTTTACAAGTCGCAGTTCCCTGACAAAGCACAGATTGAGACATTTGGGTATCAAACCACACAAATGTGATGTTTGTCCTATGAAGTAAGTGGAACAGATAAGCTTATATAAATATAGTACTTCCTTTAATCTAAACTAATACATATTATAAAGCTGAAGAGTTTGGTTGTGTGTTTGAACGCACTAATCCCGGGAACTCAAACTCAAACTCAAATATTTATTTATTCAATTAGACTTCTTCTAGAAGCACTCTTGAAACGTCATAGGTACATATTTTTAACATTTACCACCGATTCGGAAAGCAGTATCTACGGAGAAGAATCGGCAAGAAACTCCATAGTTGCTCTTTTTAATCATGTCAGTTATACACTTTAATTTTACAAATTACATATGTAACATCATAATTTATAGTAATATGCCAAAGAACTACTGGTCCGATTTGAGAACTATTCCACTAGCTGCACCTCGTGGTTTCACCCGCGTGGCTCCGCTCCTGTTGGTCTTACCGTAATGACAATATAATATTATATAGCCTTCCTTGATAAATGGGCCATCTAACACTAAAATAATTTTTCAAATTGGACCAGTAGTTCCTGATTTCTAGTTCCTGATTATCGCGTTCAAACAAACAAACAAACAAATTCTTCAGCTTTATAATATTATTAAGTATAGATTGCAGATTCACACAATTAAAAATTCAAATCCAGTCATCTAAATTGGAGTCTTATTCCATTACAATAAAGCATATTATTCTTTCCAGGTTCACAAGCAAAGAACACCTAACGCGTCACTACCGTATACACACGGGCGAGAAACCGTACCAATGTGATATTTGTAGCAAGGCATACTCACAGAGCAACGATCTTGAGAAACATAAACGAATGCACCTTGGAGAGAAGTTGTATAAGTGAGATTATTTTTTACTTTATTTTAGATATGAATAAATCATTAGCATACAATATAAATAATATAAACAACTAGACTCACAATAACCTATTAAAATGTCAAAAATATCCGAAGAGGCGTTTCGAAAACATTCATTGAAATTAACACCTTATTTCATGGTAGTAATGTTTAATCTTGTATCACGGTCACTAGAAAACTCTGCTTAAGGTGATTGCAACGATCTGTTCCCAGCCAATATCCCGCTAGATGGCGCTGAATTCTACATTTCTAGTTTATTTGAGTTTTTGCGTAATTGGAATAGTCATCAAACCTAGGAATAGTCATGGCGGTTACTGAATATTATATTTTATTGAAATATGTTATATCATTGCCTTAAAATCCACCCAATTCGGTAAAATTATGCGTTTTAACATCTGTCATTGCATACAGGGTCGTTTACACACACAGACGTATACAAAAATGATAAAGATTTAACTCTAGATGGCGTGAATGTAAAGCGCGTCACACACGGTGAAGATACTACCTATAATATTTTATCTAATCTAGTAATATTTTATATTACAGTATCTTAAGGTATCCGGTATCAGCGTTCTGACCATCATTTTTCTTTTTTCGCTGTAGAACCGCCATCCTGTTACAAATGACCCACAAAGGAGAATGACCACGGGTGGTATCGGTAAAATTTTAGTTGTGCCACGTATTCGTTATATTGTTAATTCCTATTTGTATTTATAATGATCATATGTATCAATATTAAGTCTTAATTAAACCGGATAAATTGAAATAATAGTAAAAGTAAAAGTTTTTCTTTTGAAACATGTATGAACTTTCGCATTAGTAGGAAGTAGGATTGTTATAAAAATAAAAGTTATATTTGTTGGCGTAAACTATTTTATTGTAATTTTGGGAAATAAATAATGTCAAAATTGATTACCTACAATAAAACGCAGTTTTATTTTATTACCTACATTACACTATTGTTTTTTTTTAATCAAAACATGTATTTGAAGTAGCAAATATGATATTATGCTGATCCAAGCATTTTCACTCAAAACTAATATCAGTAATGATTTGTAAAAGTAAATTATTTCAAAATACATTTCATAACCAACAAGTAAGAATAATTATTCATACAACAACAAATCAAAAACACTATTTACTATGGAAAAAAAACCAGGAAGGTGAAAAACATATTTACGATTTCGATGCACTCGACTTTTAGTAAAATAATAGGTAAAAATATTATTATGGTTTTGATCACAGACATATCTGTGGTTTTGATTTTAGCTACTAGTATCAGAAAGCTGCGTGTTCAATGCACGTCGGGGTCCCACAACTGTGGAGGAAGGAAGGTAGAATACCTCCATCGAATAAGTGAAGTTTCTCGACATACTCGATTTGCCGGCCGGCCTCAATGAAGATTGTCCGAAAGTTGTATATGTGCTCTGTAACGAAAAAATTTCGCTAGCGCGATTCAGAGTGAGGTGTCGTACAATATACCTAATGAAGTTTTTCATCTTTTTATTTTACTGCAAATACAAAATAAAAATTAAACAATGGTAATGTAAATTCTAAACAAACTACTACCAAAATACAATTAGAACAAAAATCATTTGACTTGTTTATTTCACCCAGAGGCCAGAGGCGGCTCGTGACAAAATTGTATACCTAGGTGTTCACTTGAAATAAAACAACGAAAATACAATAGCGTTCGGGATGATTTATTACAAAAAAATGAGCACCACATTTTATAAATGTCTATAACACTAAAAATTACAAAGTACAGGCTATTTCAAAACGAATTCAATGACTAGGTATCAATAATTAGTAAATCACCGAATTTGCATTCGCGAGCGTAGGTATCCATAGTGTTTGTCACTGACGGTCACTGACCTCTATAACTTATAGTTATAGAGGTCAGTGGTGTTTGTTGTGTAAACATGTATGTATTTGAGTAGTTAGTAGCATATTATATTCTGAATTTCTGATCCATGCCTATTCACTCAAAACTAATAACACTAATGATTTGTAACAGTAAATTATTTCAATAGGTAGGTATTTGAACATTTCCCAACAAGACGTAAGAATAATTATTCGTAGGTATACAAGATACAATAACAAATCTAATACACTATTTATTATTTTATTATTTACTAGCGGTCCGCCCCGGCTTCGCCCGTGGTACATGTTTACGTTTTCTCTCCATAAGAAGTAATAGCTAGAGAGCTAGCGCAAAGCTACCTGTATGTATTTGACCAGACCTGGATTTTTGTGTGTTGATTCCCCTATACCTACTATACATGAGATGAGGAGTCACTAAGCCCAGAGTGGTGGACGGGGCGCGCGCTTAGGTAAGACAGGTGGAAATTTTTGGCGAACTTTGAAACCATTTGACCACGTCTGCCATTTTGATATTTGAAAATAGATTATACTATCGGAAAATAACAATGGCAGACCATTATCACGCGGATAACATTCTGGCAGACACTTATGAAAGTGCTGAAAAAAATACAATTTTGAAAGTATTTGACCAGATCTGCCATTCATATATTTTATTTATTAGGGTCTTAAAAACTTATTTTCGAAACGGCAGACATTTTCATTGCGTACAGACTTCAGCAGACAACAAAACTTTACAGACTTCAGCAGTCAACAAGACTTAGCTTCTACATGGTCAGATGTATATATGTATTACGTTCCCTGACCTTACATCAATGATTTACTTTATTAATGTTTTTATGGTCATTTACATTTAATTTTGAAAACTATGGAATAAAATTTATAAATTTGATGATACAAAACTAAATATACATTTGTAAAGAATCTCAAATATAAAGTTGTGTTGCAAATAACAAATCATCATTTAAATATTTAGTTTATTTCTTTATTTAAGAAACAATTAACAATTACAAAACAACATAAAAAAACACGCATGCATTTATTGAAATGTTCATTCATCATCACTATCGTATGGCGTTGTGTGACTCGTCTTCATAATCCATTGAATCGGATTCTGTAAAAGTAAAACGTAAATTATATAATAAAAGAAATGAGTCATTATAAACTTACCTAGTAAGGCAATGCCTTTGATGTCGCACGATGCCGCCGCGCCGCCAGTGTAGGTACTTCTGCTGCTACATGAAAATATGCTAGGGTTGCAACAAATGGGAAATAAAACAATTGTGATTATTACTATTATGATGTAATCATTTATTCATATTATGTACATTCAAAACAATTGCTATTATTAAATCTGATGTAATTATTTTTTCATAAATATATAATTATTATTAATTACATAATATATTGCACTGTGAAATATTTACGTATCACTTTATTTTTGATGTTCTTAATTGTCTTTTATAAAATTTAAGTGACGCATTCGCATTGGGATCAACAATCCGATAAGAAAAGAATGGAGACAACATATACATAGCTTTGATTTCAATTCTACAGATACAAAATATACAATCTATCTAAAATGATACAACGGATGTTTCCTGCGTTTTCTCGTCAAAATACCGAAACAACGTAATTATTGTATAGTAGTTGGGCGTGAAAGTAAAAAAACAAATGAAAAGTGTTTTCCATATGATTATTTATTAAATTTACGCGATTAAGAATAATTTCAACGATACAATTTAGTAACCGAGAATTCAGAGGATTAAAGAAAATACCTGCCTGATCATTTTATCAAACTCTAAAAGAATTATGGTTATTTCGCATCACTCGGTTTATTAGTTTGGTAATAATTATTAAAGGTAGTTACAACCCTAGCCATTGAGTCGAACGGTAGGCAACACAATATCGACTTTGTGCGGGTACATATGGTACATTTCTTCTTGCTGTGAAGCGTAATTATTATTATTAAGATTTTTTAGGCTATTTTGAATCAGCTGTTCTAATTTAATTCTAGAAATTTATTAAAACGTGATTTTTTTAAAAGTATATTATGAGTTTATAAATACCTCAACCAATAGTTATTGTGTCCTATCCTCATTTCTTTATATCTTGGTAGTTAACTAAAGTGTTAAATTTACATAACCTCAACAACAACATTTACACTGCCACTGCACTAAAACTAAACTAACTAGCTCTCTAGCTATAAGAACCATCCTCGTACTTCAAGGGATATAATAAAAAAAGAATTATCGAAATCGGTTCAGCCGTTCTCGAGTTATGCGCTTACCAACACATTTTGCGATTCATTTTTATATATAAGATAAGATTATGTGAAAATAACCAGGAAGGTGAAAAACATATTTACGAAAACATAGTAACATAATATGGCTGTCGCTACAATAATTATATTTCAATTTTATCTTTTTATACCTAGTAGAACTGGCCGACGAATAAAAAAAATCGTATTAGAATAAATACAATAAATTACGGAACAAAAAAAGGATTGTAACTGAATTAGGTATGTTTGTTTCTGGGCGCACCGTTTTCGACGACGCGACGCGCGACGTAAGCGTATAGGTATAGGTACCTACTTTGCTAAAACAAACTAATAAAATTGTGTGTCTGTCTGAAAATTCGGAAAAGCATATTTTGCAAGTTTGTAATTACTTTGATAGTTTACCGATTTATAATAATTGTAATTGTAATTGTATAATATATAATTTGCAATGTGGTGAAATTTCATAAAAATCACGGGCCAATTTTTTGTTTTGAATCCCACTGTTCGGTGCAATGACCACCGAACACCCTAGTCAGCAATACTAGGTATCGCGGGCGGCGTTTAACATAAATTAATTCAGTCCACAATCAACAGTCCACAAAATAACATATTACCGTCGCGACGCGTATATAACATTAACATTAAACATACTATAACATAACATAAAAATCTAACAGAATAATTAATATATAATTTAACAATTATTAACAATAGCATTAACAGTAAAACATTAGCAAGTAAAGTATAACAGTGTTTTGTAACAAATAAGTAGAACAGTGATTTTAGTAATAAATTAATTAGTGTCAATTTTAGTTTAATTCTATAACAAATCCCTCCAACACTAGCCACGCAGCCCATCATTGGGTTTATCGCCCTACATATTGGTCCTTCGAGCTATCGTAGCGGGATCACGGGATTCGGGAATTTACGCCTCTCGTATCTCGTTGAGAGTCAGCGCCGCCGGGCTGACGCGCTAGTGTTGTGAGTAACAGTGAGTGAACAATTAAGTGGGTGTAAGTTGTAAAGCTGTTGACAGTTCCAGAACAAGTGAGTTCGTTCCATTATTTTTTTACTAACAACATGATGGAGGGCATTTACAAAACAAATAAACAGGCTGAACAAGGTGCAAGTTCACACGCACCCGTTTCAATAGGGTCAAGTAAATTGCAAGAGATGTTGCATAAGCAAGCAGTTAATTTTAAAGCTTTAATGAGAACAGTGAACAGCATTGATTTAGAAAAAATAACAACTAAATGGAAATTTGAGGATGTACTACAGCAATTGAACTCGCGATGGGGCGTAATAGACTCTCTTCACTGGGAGATTGATAGTATTTTAGATGGGCAAGACCATGAGTATGAAAATGCCTTCACTCATCACGAAGGTATTTTTGACCGACTCAAAGAAGCAATCAACACCAAGCTTTGGTCTGTATCCCACAGAGAACATATTACACCACAAGTTGATATACCAATATTCACGGGCAACTATCAGCAATGGGTTTCCTTTAAAAATTTATTTAATGAAATAGTACACCTCAACCCCACCTTATCCAATGCACAGAAAATGCAATATTTAAAGAGCAAAATTAAGGGCGATGCTGAACGCCTGATTCAGCACCTACAAATAAGTTCGGAGAATTATATAACATGTTGGGAAATTTTGAATCATAGATATGAAAACAAAAAACTAATATTTGCATCACATATGAATATGATTTTAGGCCTGCCAAACATGCAAATTCAATCGCTAGTACAACTAAAGAAAATGTATGATGCCACAAAGGAGAGCTTAAACGCAATTAAAAACCTAGACGTCGACATAAGCTCTTGGGACCCCATTATAGTACATATTTTAGCGCTCAAATTAGACAATGAATCTCATTCCGATTATGTGGAATCATTAAAACAACCAAGAGAGCTACCGGTTCTACAAGATTTTTTGGATTATTTAGAGAGCAAATTTACCATGTTAGAACAATCTAGAAGAAAACAAGAACCTATCATTCAAAAACCTTCGTATATAAAGCCCAATTTCTATCCAACATATTCTCAAGAAATTAATCGTCTGCCAAATTATGTGAGAAATAACAATTATCAAGTAAACCAGCAAAACTACTCTGGAAATCGCCACTCTCCAAAGCCTATTATGAAAACATATCACTTATCATCTAAGATTAACATAACTTGCCCTCTCTGTAATTTAGAACATGGATTATACAAATGCAAGACATTTTTAGACCAACCGAATGAAATTAAATTTAAAACATTAAATAGATTAAACATTTGTATAAATTGTCTATTTTCGCATAATGGAAAGCCTTGCTCATCACTTCATCGGTGTCGGGTATGCAACCGAGCGCATAATACGATTTTGCATGACGCAATAAGTCAGCGATCGTCGACCTCAGAACGGCCAGTAATGTCCAAAACAATAAGCAATAATTCTTCGAATAAAAACGGGGCCAACATGTCACACGTGTCGCAAAATGATGTTTCAGAAATTTTGCTTTCAACAGCTATGTTAAGGGTACGGAGCAGCAATGGTACATATATAACTATGCGAGCACTCATAGATCAGGGGTCACAAATATCACTGATAACAGAAAATGGTGCACAACAATTGGGGTTGAAACGGGAAGCATGTCATGGGATTATATTCGGGGTTGGACAAAACAGAAACAATTGCAAGGGAAAAATTAACATTAAATGCGCGTCGATATACAACAATTTTGAATTCAACACAGAAGCATATATAATGAATAATTTAATTAAAAATTTACCAAGTTTAACATTTAAAAAACCAACATGGAATTACATAAAGAAAATAAATTTAGCAGATCCGGACTTTAATATAAGTAGACCAGTGGACTTATTGCTTGGAGCAGATATTTATTCAACAATTGTTTTAGAAGGGATGATCAGAGGAGACTGCACAACACAACCACTCGCTCAACAAACACATTTAGGGTGGATTTTATGTGGTAATGTGCATACTTTTCAATGCAACATTGTGTTAACAAACATGGACAACATTAAACAATTTTGGGAAATTGAGGAAATCACGGAAACAGAAGAATTATCAACAGAAGATCAGAAATGTATAGATTTTTACAACAAAACAACGAGAAGATTAGCAGACGGAAGATATGAAGTAAGAATTCCATTTATTGAACAGTATGAACAAAAATTGGGGTCAACAAAGGAATTAGCAATAGCACAATTCAAAAATTTAGAGAAGAAATTAAACAAACAACCAGAGCTAGCACAACAATACAGAGATTTTATTCACGAATATCAACAATTAAAGCATATGCGTCAATCAACAAGTAATTTATCAAGGGAAATATTTTTACCACATCACTCAGTTTTGCGACAAGAATCTACCACAACCAAACTTCGGGTGGTATTCAACGCGTCAGCGAAAATAACAACAGGGAAAAGCTTGAATGATGTTATGTGTAAGGGGCCTAATTTACAACAAGATTTACAAAAACTAATATTAAAATGGCGTCAATTTCGATACGCATACACTGCTGACATCGAAAAAATGTACCGGCAAATCAAAATTCACGAAGAAGATCAACGGTTTCAAAAAATTATATGGAGAGATTCATCGGAGCAAAGTTTACAAGAACATCAACTAACAACAGTCACATATGGGACAAAATCAGCACCTTTCTTGGCTATGATGACGTTAAGGAGGTTGGCAACGGATGAAAACGTATCCTTTCCCGAAGTAACAGATATAGTTATGGAGTCATTTTACATGGATGACCTGCTCCATGGGTCACATACTATTGAAGAGGGTCAAAAACAAATTTACCAATTAAATCAATTGTTGAAATCAGGTGGATTTACGTTAAGGAAATGGTCATCAAATGAATCTGAATTATTAAGTAGCCTGAATAACGAACAAAATGCTGACACAAACATTTTTAGTTTTAAAGCTGAAGGGATCACTAAAACGTTAGGATTACAATGGAACTCGTCAGAAGACATGTTTACATTCAATTGCAACATTAAATTCAATAACACAAATAAAATCACGAAAAGAATACTCCTGGCTGAAATTTCAAAAATTTTTGACCCATTAGGCTGGTTAGCCCCAGTAGTCACGAAATTAAAATTATTATTTCAATCCGTATGGCAAGAAAAGCTCAATTGGGATGACGTCATACCAACTTATATACAACGTGAATGGGTTAAGTTAAAAGCGGATATTGAAAACATCAACAGTATTAATATACCACGTTGGATAGGCTGTTCGAAGGGTGGACTCATCGAATTGCATGGTTTCTGTGACGCATCAATAAAGGCTTACGCAGCAACAATTTATGGAAGGATTTCAAAGGGAACAAATAATTATACAACTGTTTTAATCGCTTCGAAAACTAAACTTGTACCACACAACAAGTCCGTCTCACTACCGCGACTCGAATTATGCGGAGCTCAGCTACTTTCAAAGCTAATGTTAAAAGTTATTTCATGCTATAATGAAAACAATATTATGATGTATGGATGGTGTGATTCTATGGTTGTTTTAGGATGGATATATGGTGATGAAGCTCGTTGGAATACGTTTGTATCGAATCGTGTAAAGAAAATTAAAGAAGTAATGTTGCCTGACTGCTGGCGTTATGTGAAAAGTGCAGAAAACCCAGCGGATGCGGCTAGTAGAGGCCTAACAGTTTCACAATTAAGGGATAAATCCCTATGGTGGAAGGGTCCATCGTGGCTATCACAAAATAATTATCTAGAAAATAGTATAGTTAGTAAAAATAATTACGAAACCAACCATGAAACAAAAACATACGTATCGGTACCCATAACAACAATTCAAGAAAGCATAATTAACAAATTATTAGAAAAATATAATTCAATTAATAAAATAACAAGAATATTAGCATGGATACAGAGAGCATTGACACCGAAAAGCAAGCATCGACCTACATGTAAACATATTACATTGCAAGAATGCAATACAGCAAAATTACGAATAATACGTCACGTACAACAGACTGAATTTTATAATGACCTACATAATTTACAGATAAATAATCGTTTAAGTTCAACTAGCAAGTTATTAAGTTTTAATCCATTTTTAGATAAGGACAACATTTTACGTGTCGGGGGAAGGTTAAGGAATAGCATCATACCTTACGACACAAAACATCCGATAATCATCCCGCATAATCATAGATTAACATATTTATTAATTGATCAAGCTCATCGTCTTACATTCCATGGAGGCGCTAAATTAACATTATATACATTAAGAAGAAAATATTGGATTTTGGGTGGATACAAAACAACGAAGAAACAGATAAGAAGCTGTGTGACGTGTCGTAAGCAGAATCCGGAGTTAAGAAACCAACTTATGGGAGATCTACCAGATTCACGCTGTAACCCCGCCCCTCCATTCTACCTTACAGGGGTGGATTATACAGGATTTGTGGACGTGAAGGCCAGCCAAGGAAGATCTGTACGGACAACAAAGGGCTATATAGTAGTATTTGTATGCATGGTAACAAAAGCCATACATTTAGAAATCGTCTCGGAGCTTACTAGCTCAGCATTTTTATCAGCCCTACGCCGAATGGCTGCTAGAAGAGGAACACCTAAACATATCTATAGCGACAATGGTACAAATTTCGTAAAAGCTAACCGCATCATGTCAGAGGAATACGAACAGCTGCAAACGATATTCAACAACAGTTTCTACAGAGAAATAACAGATATGAAAATTGAGTGGCATTTCAACGCACCAGCCTGGCCTACAGCAGGAGGTTTGTGGGAAAGAGCAGTACGTAGTGTTAAACATCATTTGAAGAGAGTTATCGGTGAACAAAAATTAACATTTGAGGAGTACAGCACGCTTCTAGCTCGTATAGAATCGTGTTTAAATTCTCGTCCGCTTTGCGCGCTAACTGAGAGTGTGGAAGACATAGATTGCCTTACGCCAGCTCACTTTCTTCATGGGCGAGCTGGTACTACGGTCATCGAAACAGCAGAAGACGCTAGAACGAGATGGCAACTGGTAACAAAACTTTCTAATGACATCTGGAAAAGATGGAAGTCAGAATACCTCATTCAATTATCAGCAAGAGCAAAATGGCAAAAACAACAAAATAACATAAAAATTGATGATATAGTGATAATTCATGACGATAATTTACCAGCAGGAAAATGGGCTATGGGAAGAGTGGTCGAGTTACATCCAGGTGGCGATGGGTTAGTTAGAATAGTGACGTTAAAAACAAAAAATGGGTTTGTAAAAAGACCTTGCAATAAAATATCACTTTTACCGGTAAGCTCTGAAAAACAATAACAGAAGACAAAGATCAACATCCACAAAAACAAATTAAAAACAGTTCACGAAAAGGCTGACAAAGTTTCTTATCCCTAGCAATTTCATTTTTATTATTGTTAAATATCTTAACTACCGCAAGTACAACATGTCACCCTACTAGGAAGGAGTAGAAGCATCCGAAAAGATTACAAAATATTTGCAAAAATCATATGATTCTAACACAACTACATTATTATGTTACAACGACGTCTTGCTGAATCAGGCACAGCCAGGCGCACGCGACAGGCACGCGAGACAGCGTCGCGGCCTTATCAATGGTGTGGGTTATGTTGCAAATTCGGCGTATCGGACGAACGATTCGCGGAACAATATCGAATGGACATAGAACATAGTGTTAGTGAGACTATTTTGTGAATAAACTGTTAGTGATAGTGTTAGTGATAGTGTCAGTGTGTGCGTAGGGACTCTAAGAATTTAACATTTCACTTTTAGATTTAACTAACATACATTTAGGATTTTAAGTCTTTATATTTGGCACTTTACTTTAGATAAAACAATTTATAAACTGTTAGATGCTTTAAGTTTAATTAACATAATAATTTTTAAATTTATCATATTTTAAAGTCTTAACTATTTTACTTTTAGCTTAAGCAAACATGAATAAGCATACATATTTCATACCTCTTATCATTGAATCATTTAAACTTTTGTAACATTTTCATCTCATACTCATCTTTGTCGCCCGGGAGCATGTTCGGTGCAATGACCACCGAACACCCTAGTCAGCAATACTAGGTATCGCGGGCGGCGTTTAACATAAATTAATTCAGTCCACAATCAACAGTCCACAAAATAACATATTACCGTCGCGACGCGTATATAACATTAACATTAAACATACTATAACATAACATAAAAATCTAACAGAATAATTAATATATAATTTAACAATTATTAACAATAGCATTAACAGTAAAACATTAGCAAGTAAAGTATAACAGTGTTTTGTAACAAATAAGTAGAACAGTGATTTTAGTAATAAATTAATTAGTGTCAATTTTAGTTTAATTCTATAACAAATCCCTCCAACACTAGCCACGCAGCCCATCATTGGGTTTATCGCCCTACACCCACCGAAAATATAATTGCGTTATTAGAATAATTAATTACTATACCTACCCACGATCAATTATTACAATATAGTCTCAAATGCATACTAGAGAAATATTGCAATTTGATTCAATTAAAATGCATAGCATACAAAAATAAATTCACAACACAAGAAATTCCGCGCGCAAATCATAGCGCGTGTCAATGAAATCAAGAATGTTTTATATCAAGCCGACGCGGACGACGACGCGACGCCGAACAAAAGTACCTACGACGGACGACCACGCTTCGAGTTGCCAAACAACATGAGTAATAAATTGTTTACAAAAAAAACAAGTTTTCCATTTTTCTGTATGAGTAGACAGAACTTCAAAACGCCACCTGCTACGGTTTATATTATGAACGATTGTTATAAAAATAAAAGTTATATTTGTTGGTGTAAACTATTTTATTGATCAATAATTTTGGAATTTAAAATTGTCAACATTGATTACAATAAAACGCAGTTTTATTTTATTACACTATTGTTTTTTTTATCAAAACATGTATTTGAAGTACCATATAATATTATGCTGATCCAAGCATTTTCACTCAAAACTTATATCACTAATGATTTGTAAAAGTAAATTATTTCAATATACATTTCATAACCAACATGTAAGAATAATTATTATTATTCCTACCTACAACAACAAACCTAAAACACTATTTACTATGGGAAAATAACCAGGAAGGTGAAAAACATATTATTATTTACGATTTCGACGCACTCGACTTTTAGTAAAATATAGTAGGGAAACATAATATTATGGTTTTGATTTTTGCTACTAGTATAAGAAAACTGCGTGTTCAAACTACTTGTTTGTCTGTCTGAAAATTCGGAAGTACTTTGGTAGTTTACCGATTTATAATAATATTGTATACCTATATCGTTGTTTAAAAAATATTCAAACACAATAAAATATGATATATGTACTGATTTATCACTGGTTTCAGTGATGAACTGATGAGTCAATTATAGCCACTATACTTTCGTCATACGTGTGTATGATTGATGTGATTTGCAACGTGGTGATATTTCAGAAAAATCACGGGTCAAATTGTCCCACCGAAAATATAACTGCGTTATAAGAATAACTATACCTACGATAAATTATACATAATACAATATAGTCTCAAATGCATACTAGTGAAATATTTTATTTGAATCAATAAAATAAAAAAATAAATAAAAAATAATAATAATACAAAAATAAATTCACAACACAAGAAAATCCGCGCGCAAATCATAGCGCGTGACAATGAAATCAAGAACTTTCGAGCCGACGCGGACGACGAAGGAGCCTAACAAAAGTACCTACAATCATAGGCGGCTCGTGACAAAATTGTATGGCCGTGTTCACTTGAAATAAAACAACGAAAATAGGTACCTACAATAGCGTTAGCAGTACAAAAAAAATGAGCACCACATTATAAATGTCTATTTATACACTAAAAATTATAGAGTATTTCAAAACGAATTCAATTATTATTTAGCAATAATTAGAAAATCCCCGAATTTGCATTAGTGATCGTATTCATAGTGTTTGTCTACACTAATATTATAAAGAGGAAAACTTTGTTTGTTTGTTTGATTGTAAATTGTAATGAATAGGCTCATAAACTACTGGACATTTTACCAATGTTTGCAAGTTTGTGATTACTTTGATAGTTTACCGATTTATAATAATTGTATACTTATATCATTGTTTAAAAATATTCAAACACAATATGATATAGGTACTGATTTATCACTGGTTTCAGTGATGAACTGATGAGTCAATGTTAGCCACAATACTAATCACTTTCGTCATACATGTGTATGAACTATGATTGATGTGATTTGCAATGTGGTGAAATTTCATAAAAATCACGGGCCAATTTTTTGTTTTGAATCCCACCGAAAATACATATATTACTAATTGCGTTATTAGAATAATTAATTACTATACCCACGATCAATTATTACAATTTACAATATAGTCTCAAATGCATACTAGAGAAACATTGCAATTTGAATCAATTAAAATGCATAGCATACAAAAATAAATTCACAACACAAGAAATTCCGCGCGCAAATCATAGCGCGTGTCAATGAAATCAAGAATGTAATTTTATATCAAGCCGACGAGCGACGACGCCGAACTAAAGTACCTACAGTACCATTTACCTTCAGTGTACAATACAGTTTACAGACCTACGACGGACGAACAATAATGAGTAATAAATAAAAAAAAACGTAGTTTCTAAGGTCATTAGTTTTATTTTATTTTATTGTTATTTTCTTTGAACGATTGGAAATGAAATTACTCAATTTTTACACAGAACTTTGATTTATTAGAATTATGCTCATTATGCATAAGATAACGAACGCGAATGCACGACATCTAGCGCGTCAATGTCTAAACATCGCCTTTCGTTTAGACATTGACGCGCTAGATCTGTAATAAGTATATAGTCTATGCGCTAGATGTCGTGCTTTATGTCGTGTTTCGCTTGGCAAAAGTCACGCACACTACTGTAGAAGTGTCAAATTTTTCCGGTATTTTACTGTTGTTTTTCTAAGTAAATATTGTAAATTATTGATTAAAAAGGTCGAACGCGCACACATTTCATTATAGAGAAGTGATAAAATGATTAGTTTTAAAGAAATAGTGTCTGTGTTAAGTGTTTAGAGGTAATCAAAAATGTATGGAGGGACGGTCGGAACATCAACCTTAATACGCGCGTAGGCAGAGTTACGCTTTGGACAATTTCTGAACATGATTATGAGTATAGTCGTTAGGATAGGCTATTCAATTCATGTAATATACTTTCATCCATGTAACAGGACTTCAGGGTGCCATTAAACTGGCCCTTAGGGCGGCCGTACACGGACCGCTTCAAGCAGTCGAGACCACAGAACATATAAAAGAGGTTAGAAAGGCATTGTAGGCGGGGCAGACGCGCCAAGGATATGAGCACTGCTCACATCATCATCATGCGTATGATTCGTTCCATTTTAAATCGCGTAATCGCGCGGCGCTATGATTGGCTAGATTTGAAATTGCAAATATGTGCGTAAGCGGACTTGTGCGGACTTGGCCACACCCACAGGGGACACCGGTTCTTATAGGAACGGCGAATTATTGCCATTCTAACCTCTTTTATATGTTCTGTGGTCGAGACCGACAGCTTGAAGCCGCGACCGCGCGGAGAACTACATACATTCACTGCCGTACACGGACTGCTCGAGCAGTCGCGACCGCTTCAAGCCGTCACCTGCGCGGTTTGTAGCGACAGCTCGAGCAGTCAACGATCGACCGCTCGAGCAGTCCGTGTACGATCAGCCGTTAACTGCTTGAGTTGCCCGTGTACGGCCGCTCTTAGTTTTTACTAAATCTGAAATGCGTTCTACTCTCGAAAAAATCAAACATAATAAATACTAACTATAAACTGTTTGGTTGTAATAAAAAAGTGTGATGAACATGTTCCAAGAAATTTTTGTATTTTTATGTATATTAGTTGTTTAGCTTGTCACAAATTCATCAGTTTGGAACTAGATGGCGTTGTATTATAATATGTAGGGACTGTTCAGTTTAACCGAATGAATGAAACACAAATTTGGTACAGTTATAGGTTTTATCCCGAAATCCCACGGGAACGGGATCTATCTGGGTTCTTTGAATACGCGGACAAAGCCGCGAGCTGAAAGCTAGTATATTCTGACATGACAATATGGCAAATGCCACAAGATGATCTCGGAAAAAAAAAACAAATAAAACCTGTGTTGCTCAGCAGTATTTAAATTGTAAACAAACTTACAATACTTATACACATTTTTTTTCTTTTTCAAACAAGAGTAGATATTTATTATGTACACATAAGGCCTCTTATAGTCAATATTTATCCGTCTAAAGTGTGATTCACGCTGTACTATTTCACAAATCTACATTATTTAAAACTATTATGCAATAATTTATTATGAAAGTTGAGCATTAACGCCGCTCATGAATAATTCATATTCATATCATTGCGATCTTTTAGGGAAATGCTTAAATCATGTGACATTTCGTAACAAGAATATTAACATATTTATAAAATGTATACCTACATATAGATGATAATAAACATATACCACCGTAATTTTTGCCAACTAGTTATCTTCTTGTGTAGACTAAAACTTAACAAATTATATACCTACCTGCTAAATCATCTCTCGAGAAACACGAAACACGTTACCTATCCATTGGTGAAAACAGAAAAAAATCGGTGCAGTAGTCTTGATGTGCTCGGCAACAGACATACAGATGCGGCGGTTTTAGGACTTAGTTTTATAATATGTAGAGACCTGCAACTGATTTTTTTACCATCTATTTGGAAAAATATAGTTACATTAGAATACAATTTTGGCTTCACTCTTATGGTACTTAGGTAAAAAATAACCTTTCTATTAATCCAGACTATCATCCATACTATCCATCTCTATCAAAAATTTGAATTTCTGCCAGTACACTAAGTAACTCTACTAAAAAATTTGCTATTTACTGACCGGTTGGCTTGGTTGGTAGTGACCCTGCCTTACAAGCCAGAGCAAGCGCGGATCCAGGGGGGGGGTCACGGGGTCATGACCCCCCCCTGGGCTAGGTCCACGACCTAAGTGGACCACTAATTTAATATTAATTTTTTTAAATTAACAAATTAATACTGTTCAATATGATGTTTTATGGAATTTTGAGACATAAAAGTAATATAGAACAATGAAATCAATTACAAACGGTAACGGAAGAGAATATAACAAAAATTATAGAAAAAGTTTATTAGGGTCGACCTGTGGTCGTAATTTAAGGACAAATAACAGGTTTTTCGATTTAAAAAAAAACCATAACTGCGGAATAAAGTGTAATGGTAAAGTTGTATGTAATTAATTTTTTTTCTACAACTTTTGCTGTTACACTTTTCACACAAAACCTCAAATATCGAAATATCCCAGTTCGTGGATAAGACATAAAATATCAAATTTTTTTTTCAAATGAACACTATAAAATACAGTCAAATTACAACAAAAAATCGGCCAAGTGCGCGTCGGACTCGCGCACCGAGGACTCCGAGCAAACATATTTTTTCATTATGTTGTATCTTACAATTTTGTTTAAAGGATTTTTTTCTTTATCTGTGCTTGAAGTGCTTAAGTCGTTGCTTTTAACCAAATTTCAAGACTGTGTTCACGGGAAGTACCTTGTAGGTTTTGATTGATGATTCCCTTGCAGGTAGTTGCGAATTACAGAATATGCGGCTCTAATTATTGCTTTTTCTTCAGATTGCGTTGACATAGAATTTGAATTAAATAACAGATTTAAGTTATTATAGCCCTGAGCTCTGATGTGAATATCAATTAAATACATGTAGACGTTCATGAGTAAAGGGATTGTAAGTTTAAAATTATTTAAAAATATATTTTTATTTAATTTAATTAAATAATTAGGGTTTTCTATAACACGATACTTTTTACTCAATTTCAAGACTGTGTTTACGGGACAGGGTGCTCCCTGCAGGTATTGATTCCCTTGCTAATGTCGAAATCCTACGGTCTACGGTCCCTTGATGCTGTGAAAAATTCAAACGTTTTAGCCAACGCAATCAAAAGATGCAGCTGTAATTGCTGAAAATTTTCGACACTCCCTAAGAAATCAAAACCTACAGGGTAGTTCCCGAGTACACAGAGTCATGAAATTTAGTACAATCAAACGTCTTATAACGCAGACTAGCTTACCGCCCGCGGCTTCGCCCGCTTTCTCTAAAACCTTATAAATTACTAGCTCCGCGCGGTTTCACCCCCGTGGCTCCTCTCCTGTTGGCCGTAGCGTGATGGTATATAGCCTTCCTCGATAAATGAGCTATCTAACACCGAAAGAAGTTTTCAAATCAAGTTTTCAAAACAAACAAACAAACAAACTCTTCAGCTTTAAAATATTAGTATAGATATACTATTCCTCTTGAATCACTCCATCTTTAAAAAAACTGCATCGAAATTCGTTGCGTAGTTTTAAAGATTTAATCATACATAGGGACATAGGCACAGAGACAACGACTTTGTTTACTAATTGCGAAAAGCATGAATTTTTCCTTAGATTATAATATAAAAAAAATATAAAAAAAAATTTTAACTTACAACCCTGTTACTCATGAACGCTGACATGTATTAACTTGATATTCATACCAAAAACTCAAGTCTAAAATACCTTTACGCTATAATAAAATCAAAATTCAATCACTTCTATGTCAACGAATCAGAAGATACAGCCGTAAATGCCGAAAAATTTCGCAAATTGAGGTATCTATAAATGGGACGGTCTTACAGCGCGTTAAGGAGGTTCGAAACCTTGGAATCATCTTTGACGAGGGTTTAAGATTTGAAAAGCATATCAGTAAAATAGTTGCAAGCTGTTTCTATCGTCTGAAGGTACTATATCGCCTGAAAAGGTATTTAAGTTCGGACATTAAGATGCGTCTGTGTGATACTTTGATTCTCTCCAAGTTTAATTATGGAGATACTGTGTATGGTCACCGTCTATTTGCTAGAACGAAGCAAGCTATTCAGCGGGTGCAGAATGCATGTGCTCGATTTTGCTGGCAAATACCACCTAGAAGTCATATTTCACCTTATTTAAACAAAGCAAAGACTTTGAATATGGAAAATCGACGTCGCATGCATTTTGCCTCCTTACTGTTTGGAATAGTGAAAACAGCTACACCTCAGTATCTCCATGATAAATTATCGTGGGGACGTGATACAAACAAAAGATATAAAACAAGGGCATCTTCGTATATCTTGTATCCACATAAGTTTCGAACTGAGGCGTTCAGGGGGAGCTTTAAGTACAATGCAACTAAATGCTGGAATAACTTGCCGCCTCCGTATCGCAATATTCAATCGTTATCAACGTTTAGATTAAAGTACAAAAACTATCTTATTCAGACGCAGTTAGATCAGCATTAGTTGCATTGTAACCTCTTCTACCAACTAATCACTTTTAAGCTAGGATGGTGCCCTTCACTCGTCGAAACATGCTTTCCTTGGGTTCACGTCCATGGTTGTCAGTTTATATACCTATTGTAGCGGAATCCTTTTTAACTTTCATTGCTTTGTTTTATTTATATTTTTATTTACCAATTTAGTGGTTCTACTTAATGTATTATGCATTAAATTCTTTTATATGTAATATATTATAATACGTGTATGTGTGTATATATATTATAGTATATTATTATGTCTATATTTTACATTATACTATTAATATTGTATTTATTTTCTTTTCTTTAATTAAAATATATTATGACGAATTATTGCTCTCGGGGCTCACTGAAAATCGGTGCTGTGACGTTTTTTTTTGTTTACGTCACAGATGTTCACCGAGTGATTTCCCCTTTAATGGCATCATGCTTCACAGACTACACACTTCAATGTGTATTTTTAAGTATTGTAGTAAGTAAGTATTATAAGTATTGTATAAATTGCTTTGAATTATGTACGTGTGAGGCTATGTGCCATTAAATAAACGTTTTTTCTTTCTTCTTTCTTTCTTTCTTTCAAATTTCGACATTCGCAAGGGAATCAAAACTCAAAACCTACAGGGTACTTTCCGTAAACTCAGAATCTTGAAATTCGGTACAAAGCAACATCTTATAGTACAGATACAGGAATAATTGCAAAAAATATATATTTTTCAAGTTTGTCTGCCTATGAAGACCCTTTTTCTCAGGAACGCGTGGAGGTATCAATCTGAAATTCATACCGAATACTCAAATCTACGGTTCCTTATAGCTGTGAAAAAATCAAACTTATAAGCCAACGCAATCAAAAGATACAGCCATTTATGCCGTAAATTATCGCAAATTTCGACATTATCGCAAGGGAATCAAAATCTATAGGTATTGTACTACTTCCTGTGAATACAGAGTTCTGAAATTTGGTTAAAAGCAATGTCAGCACAGATGGAGGAAAAATTGCTAAAACATACATTTTATCAACATTCGCAAGTGTTGCCAGGAATCAAAACCTACAGGGTATTTCCCGTGAACACAGAATCTTGATATTTAATCTTTATTTAATAGAAACTTACGTCTTATAGCACAGATAAAGGAAAAAATCGCAAAAAGCATAAATTTAATATTAAAACATATAAAAATGTTTGTACGGAACTCTTGGTTCGCCAATCCGACTCGCACTTGACCTATTTTTTTTAAATCTACGTATCATATTCATTAATTAGCTTTTGAAAATTGACCACGTCTATGTGACCCCCCCCTGGCACTAAAGCTGGATCCGCCCTTGAGCCAGAGGTCGTGGGTTCGATTCCGACCCGGGGCAAATATTTGTGTGATGATCGATGAACATAGATGTTTGATCTGTGTCTGGGTGTTAATTATCTGTATAAGTATTTATTTAAAATTATAACACAAGTGAAAGCTTAGCATGGGATCAGATCGTGTCGTGTGTAAAAATTGTCCTGAATCATTTATTATTTATTAAGCTATTGCATAGCTTCTATCGCGGGCCTTGAGCGCGGGGACCGAATCGAGAAATTCCGTAACTAAAAAACCTCACGCCCCCCACTCCGACGCACACGGAGGTGTGGCTTGAAGGCATCATATGCAATAGCTTTAATGCGGCAGTCCCCGAGTGCCACACGTCTTTATTTATTTTTCTTATTTTACAGGTGCTCACAATGCTCAGAGAGTTTTCGACTGAAGACGGAACTACGGCATCATATAACCCAACATTATATTTCACCACAATTCAAAATAATCGAAACTATACCTAAAGACATCAATTGTTCTGATGCACAAAATGATAGTACTAAAAAGGATTTGGAAACTTAATGAACCTATGTTGAAGATTTTTAACGGAAATAAATCACGTTTTCAATATTCCCCCATGTTTAAGTTAAATAATTGATGATTATGGTGATAGTGATTATATTTTGTTTATAATATAAACCAAACACAAGACCCTTAAAATAAAATAAAAAAAACACCACACAATATAATGTGTCAAAGACAATTTTGTCTGTGTTATTTTTAAGACTTAAAAAAATAAAGCACTACCTACTTAATTAATCTTTTTTTATTATTATTTGTAATTAAAATAAATATATGGATAGGATTTTATTTTCTTATTCCAATAATAATTGGGATAATTGAGATCAACGACCAATATTATATTATAATTGCATTTAACGGAATGTTATTATAAAATAAGTATTTTGTCACCTAAAATACAATGTAAGTATAAAATACTTATGTATTTTTATTAAAAAGCAGTAGCCATATATTTAAAAAAAAATATAGGAATTTCTTGAACTTAAAATGTGCAAAATATAATCCAAAACCGTGTGTGTTGTTTGCCAAAGATTTTGTCTTTTTAACATGAATGTGAAATAATATTTTTATAGTTGTTGTGTCTTCCGCATTCTATTTACAATTAAAAGGTTAAGAATACATATTATTTATATGTTACTATTGAATGCATTTTATTTTAAAACAGGAAAAGATGAATTTTGAAGCAGTTGCGAATAAGTTGAACAACTAACACGTAGGTATCTTGAATTATATCTAAATAAAAATATGTTAATAAGCATTTGGAGTTATAGTATTCTTAAATGATAATGTTTAATAATTATAAATACATATTATGTAAAGTGCACGTGCATTTTAATTCAATTTTTAGGCGGGAAATAAAATAAAAAAAATCGGATTATATCGGCAACCGGTAGAGACAAAATGGAAAAATAAAGATAAGACGCGGAACGATTTTTTTCAACAGTTTTATGTTGTGATCTTGACACAACTGCAACGCGGTCTTTCGAGAGTAGAACACACTTCGCGTTGTGAGGCGTGCAATAATATACGGAAGTCGTTTCAAAATTAAGTTTACGAAAATAAGACCTCACAAGTACAGGCACAATAGATGTTATAGTCACTTAGAAAATGGTAACAATATAATAAAAGCACGCAACGCTCGATCATTATGTTTTGGTCTTTTTGCTTTGAATATTATAATCAACTGCGGTATGCATACCTTTCTAATGTGATGTAACTACACAGCTATCCTATGTTACAATCTTTTATGTAGATAGTTGATTATGCTTGGTTTGTTCCTTTGTCGTTTGTCGAACGCCTTGGCAGTTATGATCCTCCTACAGGAAGTTGCTTTGGCTTCTCGACAGCTGTCTAAAAGTTAAAACCTGCTGAGATCAGAGATATTTATGAGATTTTGGTGCGTTTATCTCACGACAAAAGAGCATCTTTTGGATTATTAACGTACCCCTACGTAAACGTTGTACCGAGTACGTTTTGCAATACATACAATTTGGAAAAAAGGAATGTTTTCATTCAAATACCAAGTTTAACCCATCAATAGACAGACTGCACTATACCATACTTTAGGTATATAATTGATCGAGTTTTAGTTGTTTGTCCTACTAACCTGCTGATTTAAGTTTCACCCAGTTTACAACAATAAACTCGACTCCTGTTACATGAAAGATAATTATATTAAACTATCCCGGCTTCTCTTCTGGGAATACGATTTGTTGTTTGTAAACAAAATATCATTAATTATATAACGACATAGGTAAGCGAAAATGGAATGGGGATGAAATATTGATCACTTATAATCTGTATACCTAAGTGATACTAAATTCCCAACCGCGGCTTCGCCCGCTTTTTCAAAAAAAACCCGCATAGTTTCCATTCCTGTGGTATTTGCAGAATAAAAAGTAGTAGCCTGTCTTATTCTGGGTCTACAGCTACCTACTTACATACCAAATTTCATTGTATTCGGTTTATTAGTTACAAAAATCCATCCAACTTCACAAACTTTCTCGTTAAATATTAGTAGGATTGTGTAAGTTAAATTAGGTAGTCTATTAACTTCCGAAGAACTTCTCAACCATGAAGAGAGTCAATTGAAACTACCTATCAGACGTAGTATATTATTATTAGTCTGTGCTATCAGTAAAAAAACAATGGTCTCTAATTAGATAGCTATATTTCAGTAGCCATCATTATTAATCTTGCACCAGTTTTTCATATTTCGTTAACTTTTATTTAAATAATCTTATGAAATAATACGTACGTGCTTACGAAAATTATTACAACAGTGAAGAGCCAGAATACAAGACACATGTCAATATAATTGAGGAACGAAAGTTCGATCACACTTTAGATCTCACACCGGCTGCATTAATATACAAAGACATCAATCATCTGTGTAATAATGTAGCAAGACCTAACGTGCGGCTTAGAAAAGTTTCCTTGCACCAAAAGTGGTTTTCAATTTATAAATTTTATACTTAGATAACTACAGTGTTTTTAAACAGACTCCTCCGAAAATCTTGGACTGATTTTTATGAAATTTTATATTTAGTAGGTCTGAGAAAGGTTTGTTAACTGCTTATTGTACGCTTTAGTAATAAGAGATGCTCTGGAAGAACAACGTTTGCTGGGTCAGCTACAATCATTACCTATAAATAATAATATTTTGTATTTTAAATATTATTATTAACAGTTATTAATAGATAACATAGACGTATCTACATTTATAGTTTCATACCTAAGTATCTTCTTATATTGAAATTGATATCTATTTATTATTTTATGGCATTCAAATGCTTTGTAAATATAAATTTAGAAAGAATAGAAAATAATTTGGAAAATCCAAAAGTGCACGCCTCATAATTTTTTTTTTAATAAATATTTATTAATTATTATTTTTGTTTATTTAATAACAATTAAACCACATCGAATCAGACCCTGAAAAATGAAAGGGTTCTATTCCTGAGCATACTCAAGCGTAAGAGAAAAAAAAGACTCGATTAGTAAAGTATTTCGGTCGCTATCGTGTTAACAAGAAAAAGGATCTGCACATACAGACACACGGACGTCCAAGACAGAACTTTTTTAAACTGTTTTTTAACTAGTTTAAATAACAAAAATGACATCAAAAATATCATGAATGTTAAAAATAGTGTTTTTTCTTAATATGTGTGTGTATGTATTATCTTACAAGTGCAATGTATGATACATAAAGACATTTTAAGTTTGAAAAATCAGATGTTTTGTGCGAAGTGACAGTAGTACCCACCTCAACGCTTCGCTTATGAGGCGTGCAAAATTCGGAATGGCGCGAAAGGATGCGGGTTCGAGTCCCGCCTCGTGATCGATTTTTTTCTATTCTTTATAAATTTATATCTTCTTATATTTTAGTCAAGCTTCAAAGTTAAAACAATATTACAATAAAATATTATGGGTAACAACTCAGATGGTAATAATAATGTTATCAAAGCGAAAGCCTACACATAATCACGCGCTTTGTTCCAGGAAGGAAATTGTTTATATGGGCTAAAGTAAATTCATGGTAAGTACCACAAAGATTCACTGCTAAATCATGAGAACTGCTCAGCTATATTCTGTTTATTTGTATTTGGTACAAAACTTTAATATCGTAGGTATTAAGCAGTTAATGTGTTAATTATTATTAGATTTTGTTGTACGGTTTTGAGTCAATAGTTGTGAAGCATGTGAAATAAAAAAAAGAACTATGTTTGTAGTGTAAAGCTTAGGAAAATTTAGATTAAATTATTGTTGCTTATGAAACTAGTTAGTTATAAGAATTGTAGATGTATTTATCCAAAATGAGCTGCCCCGGCAAACGTTGCAATTGTTCTGCCCTACTGCCCCTTTTACGTTTTTTCTTTCCGCTACGCGGTTACAACCTTCCTAAAACGCAAAAATTTTAACCAAATTTGTCGAAACGTTCCCAAGTTTTACGCGAACACATTTAGAAATTCATTTTTAATTAACATAGAAGATATTAGGTATTTGACTATCTAGTTACTTAGGTTTATTTACTTCTAGGTACCAATTCATATTTCAGGTATCTGTTATTAGGTCAGATAATTTCGGGCCCATTAATCGTCATTTACCCAACAAATTGTCCAATTTAGTCTGACCATCTGATATCCTAGGATCTATGTTCAAGACTTAGTTAATCTTGGTGGAAATCCCATTTTTCCTATATCTTCTAATTGGATTAGTGGTAAGTTAGTTACTGTCCTTTAAATTTCTTCGGAAACTTATCATTTTATCGATAGATAGGTAGTTACATCACTCACGCAGATATCTATAAAATCTTATAGTACCTACCTTCCTAGTACTAAAGATAAATTCTATTCAATTAGGTATTTACGGCATGTAATTAATTGTAACAAGCTTCAGTTTTACTTTAGAAAGTGTAAATGAGAATGGGTTTATTTAAAATAAATAGGTTTAATTAGTTACTTCCACGCTTTCGTGAATTTATTTTCATTCTTAAGGCTGCAGTCTAGCAAAATTGCGTTTTCAACAAGTTATTTGACAATTTTTTCCCGGCTAATGAAATGATAAACTGAATTTTTTTTTCTTGTTTATCAATTAGTGTTATATACGCAATGCGCGTGAATTTTTTCACATTTATAAAGTTACTTTATGTTACCTTAATCAGGCCTTCAAGATAAGTCTCTTTCTCCCAAAGACATTTCGAGCTAAGTTTGTGCACTCACTACGTTGCAACCAATTACAATTTACACAATCTGATCAGCACATTATTATCCTTATATAGTCGTTATTAAAAACTGCTGAATACAATTTCCGAAAAACTTATGATTTTCTTAATTAGAACGTTATAAATTCATTAAATTTCCCATTTTTTGCCTTACAAAATCTATTGATAAATACTGCTAAAAGTTATTTTTTCCATTAATTTATTCGAGTTGGTTGAAGACCAATGAGTATTAATCCTTTAAAAAAATTTTTTTTTGAATTTTGATAATTCTTTAAATATTAAAAAAATATTTAAAATAATTAGGAAAAATCCTAGCGAATTTCTTTAGTCGCGCTCCTTGGGCCGGAGCGTTCTGACGTGTGCTCTACGCTCGATTTTCCTTCATACCGAAGTGAAAGTTGCTCTACTTCATTAAATTTAATATTTTTGTTAATTGATTATTTTTATCTTAGTTTTGTGCAAATATTCGTATTTTTAAACATTTGATTTCGATATGGAAAATAAACGAAAAAAATACGCGTGTAACTACTAGAAAAAAAATTATCTTCGAACATAAAGTTAATGAAACCAAATAGATTGCAAAGGTGATTGGCAACAATTTCTTTATTTTACGGGGTGTCAGTAAAGGGATGTATATTTCTTTAAAACTAAAGTAAGCTCATAAATTTTCTTATAATATAATTTTTTTGAAGTTCCAAAAATGTTTATTTTTCGTTTGAGAAATACGAAATATAATATAAACTTGTATTGAGAACTTGAACTTCCCAAGTTCATCCGGGGAAATCCCCATACGGGGAAAATGATTTGTTTACTCCAAAATTGATCCGAGGTGTTTTAATTTTTTCTTCTAGTCATTTTCAACGTAGCGGCATGTTGTTTGATTATTAATTTTGTAACTTAAATACAGGATGTTGGTTTTATATTATTCTGATCTTACAGACGCGCTGACAAATTTAGTCCACCATTTCTAGTTTAGTCTACCAACTCTAAGTACCAATATTAAAACGAATGGATTATCATCACATCATCAAAACTCAGATGTAATGGAAGATCACAATAACATTGAAAATTCAGTGGGTGTTGAGAACTAAACAAACAGAAGTAACAGAGACGCGAAGAATAAAAAAAGAGGACGAAAACAATAATTCGTTGATGCTTTCCCTTTTTGACGTATTGTTAGGGTACATCACCAATCTGCAAAAAACAAAACTGATGATTCCCAATTGCTGATTAAAAATGAAAAACAAATAATCGACAACAGTGGTGAAAATTTGCTGATCACAATGAAACATCCTTCAGTGGTAGCAGATTTACTCATTTAAAATGTATCGGTGAACAGCGTAAAGGAGAGGAGGACAGGAAAACATTATGAATGTGGATGGTGGATTGTATACAGGGTGTAATCGATAAGTATGTGCAGGCGATTATGACGTTATTATTGCAGGTATCAAAAAACTTAAAACTGATATCGAAATTACTTTACCTAATGAGCAAAATGACAATAATAACTTTTTAAAAGTATAACGAGAAATATCTAAAAAATTTATACACTCCCATATCAAAAAGGGAAAAGGGGACTAGTAGAAGTTAAATGTCTAATTCCGGCAAAAGACATGAATGCGGAAGATGCGGTTAAAAAAAATTTAACACTAGAGCGCTCGCGCCTAAAATTTTCCTTGAGTGCACGCGTGGGTCACATATGTCACCCAATACGACGCACGTTTTTTTTCATAAAAATCGTAGTTAAAAAAGTAAACGAAGTACTTCTTTATGAATCAACTTTATTTTTAAGTGATGAAACAAAAAAAATATCAATATTTTCTCATTTTACTTGATTTATGAGCTAAACATAAACCTCTGTGAAAAGTAACTAATTTTTTACTTATTGTGATCAATCAGTTTTTTTTACTTTGGAAACTACAAATTTGGTTAAAAATAATCATCATCTCATTATAAAGTTTAAGAATAAGTTGTTCTTCTATACTAATATTATAAAGAGGAAAAGTTTGTATGTATGTATGTATGTATGGTTTTCACGCATAAACTACTGGACCGATTTTGATGAAATTTGGCACAGATAATCTTTAGACCCTGAGAAAGAACATAGGCTACCTTTTATTGCGAAATATGTACCACGGGCGAAGCCGGGGCGGACCGCTAGTATCCAATAAAATTTTATTTTCAATAAAAAATAAGTATGTCCTAGCACTCGAATATGAGTATTTTATTTCGATTTTAGTTACTCATATATTAATAATTTCTTAAAAGTATAAATTGATCATAGGAGCAGTAAAAAATAAAAGCGGTATACTTGATTTTCACTCGTAACTGTATGATTTCAAAAACTTCCTAGAACGCTCGCGCGGGGGACATGCGTCACCCATGTACTTTTATATTTTCGCAGAATACACTTCGTTGCATCAAGGAAGCTGACACGCTGCTAAAATGTCCGGAGATTGGTAGTTGGGGAATACCTGAGACAACAACACTTAAGCACGATTCTTTAAAAAAATATTTAGCAATATATAGCACTGGGTGACCTATGTCCCCCGCGCGTGCGCTCTAGTGTTAATATTTGAAATACAATGCAAAAAATAACACTTTTGTCATAGATAAGAATCATGACTATTTTTTCCAAATTCAGGGACAACTAAACGTTGCAGAAGCAGAAGTCTGCTTATTTGCTGTTTGGACTGAAGTGAATCATTCGTTAAAAATAGAATATATAAAAAAGTATGTAACGTTTAGGCAAAATAAAATGATGGACCATTATCAAGATTTTACATAAATTGCCTACTGTCAGAATTGATTGATTCGAGACTTCAGCATTCGATGCCATCAAGGACCCATCCTATATCATTCAAGCGATTGAAAAAAAAGAGATAAATCCAGTGCAACCGATAAAACATCAGAATGCTAGCAAAAGATTTATTAGGTTTATAAATATAAATCTATATATTATACATAATATAATAAATCTGTAGAAGACGCGAAGACTGACATACGCGCGGACGGAGTCGCGGGCGGAAGCTAGTCAGAAATAAATATCTTTTGTTTTCATTTGCGTATTTTTCTATTTTATAATTTTTTAACACAAACATTACATTTTTTTTATTATATACAAAATTTGTTTATCCGTTTTATTAGTTAAACTGAACAACTTTCACTAAGAAACTTAGGTCGAAAAAAATGTATAGAGTTATGCATTTTGTATGGAAAGCTTATTTTTTTTTATATTTCGTCCAAATTTCTTTGTAAAAGTTGATCAGTTATATAAACATGAAGTTGAAGATATCAATAGAAAGTATTCGCAAATCTTGTGTACTGATAAAAAAAATCACCCGGTGTAATTTTCACGAAAATTGTTTCAAATTGTCATTTTTGGTACTTATTACGAATATTAAATTATACGAATGATTTAATTTTTAAAAATTAAGTGGAGCAACTTTCCCTTAGTACATTTGTATTATTTACATATAGGATGACAGGATGCATTTGTTTGCACTACTAGACCAAGCCCTTAAGATTTTCAATTATAATTAACAAGCTTTCAGTTCACAGATTGGCTTAGTCTTAAACAATTTTTTTCTAATCCTTCCTCAAGAACGACGCTATCCATCGGTGAAAACGGAATGAAAATTTGTGCAGTGGTTTTGAGTTTATTGAATACAGACAGACGCATTAAGTGGTTATAGTTTAGAGTGCTTCAAAGATTTAAATTTAAAAGGTCTTTCATTGAATTTAATTAAATAGGTTCATTAATATTTACCTATCTAATTTAACTCAATCTAAAATTGCAAATACCCTACTTTGGATTGCTTGAAAACTAAGAATATTTAGATCAAGATAAAACAAATCTGTATCAGGTCCATTCTCAGTAACGCAATAATGCGGAATTCCGTTTTACGCTGCATGCACAGACATATATTATTATTTTTATTTGAGATAGAAAGGAGAGGATTATATGAGTGGTCGTTTGCTAACGTAAGACCTAGATTTGATTCCAGACTGAAAGTTTGAACAATTAAGCATGAATGGCCAACTCCAATATAACTTTTAAGGCGTTTTTTTATTATAAATATTGATTTATTGGTTTTGGTTAAAAAACAAGAAGAAATACTTACCTACTTAATAGTAATTTTTCCCATGATCACTAAATGGGTGTGTAAGTACCTATGTCGTTACTCGTAAGTACATATATGGATTGTTTCAAAAATTCATTTTAAAAAGTAAATTAAATTATAAACTATAAACGAATGTCACAAAATTGAAAAACAATTGTGAACTTTTAAGAATCTGTATAAAAAATGTAACAGATCGCTCTCCCAAACGAATTGTACTCGAAGAGGAACCTTACATAATTCGCGATCTTGTAACATAAGGTCAAGTCTAGACGATACAATTCCGTAATCATGAGGTGGTGAGAGAAGGCAGTGGTAGGGTTGTCAGTTTCGATACAGCGCGGTATGCGCACGCGCTTAATTTGTTAATCGGTTTGTGTATGGATATATACCTTTATTATTTGTAAGTTGTTTTTAATTTTTATTTTCGTGGTGGTGTGATTTTTTAATTTTGGAGCGAAAGGATGGAAAAGTGTATAATTGATTAGTGTAAAAGCTTATGAAAATTAAGTTTTAATTTATTTAAAAAATAATTAAATTAACTTACATATATGTGGCACTTTAGCATTTTATGTAAAGGTATTTCAAGCCAATAGTTTTTTTTTAACAATAGGTTATGGTCGAACTTTTTATTCGTAAGAAAATTCGCAATGTTTTGTGAAATGATAAATACAATAAAAAGCAATAAAATTGCGCCAAACCACAGTTTAACGGTGAGTCAATACTGTGAAGTAAAAATCTAGCAATGGCCTAAGAACTAAGTTTCATAATATCTAGGTTCAATTTAAGACCTATCGGTTTTGCAATACTTTATTAAGTTTAACTTGTGAAACTGATGAATTTAAGGCACGTGTAAAATAAATTGTAAAACATTTTTTTTAACTTTTTAATTTATTCATTAGATATCTTCAATTGGTAAAGAAAACACCTAGTTTGAAACTTTATTATTTTTAACTACTATCGTTAACAGCTCAAAAGTAGATTTGGATATCAGTGCTATTGGTGACTTAACTTTGGTAAGCATTGAAAATAACTCTTTTAGATGTACCAACTATTAAAACACTACACATAACAATTTTCGCTCAAAATTAAATTTAACTTTACTCCAACTTCTTTACTATAGTTGCAACTTGGAATGCTAAATATGTTTTTGAGCTTTTTAAAGTTCAAAAACAATAAATAATTAACTAACAATAAATAAAATTTAGAAAATACACAACATGCAAAAAAATCTATGCTACTATGTATTTATATACAAACAAAATTTTAACATATCAACTTCATGCTTTTGGCAAATAAATTACAATTTGGATCCGAAAATTATCGTATAGAGCTTTAACACTATTCAGGGGCTTATTAATTACGATATAGTTGGGGCAGCTATATTATGATATTAATAATAAATTGATAAATATAAACAATTTCACGTGATTGACAAAATAATCCCAATATCCTCGGTAAAGTTTGAAAGTAACCTTGATAGTTTGCGGTCAGATCACGCGTAAATGGAAGCTTTTAAAAGCTGTTTCTGAGTTGTTCGTAAACAGTTTAAACTTTATTTTTTATACGGTGTAATGATAATTGCATGAGGTAACGTTAGATTGTGAGATACAATTAGTAGGAAAAAAGGGAAATAAAAATATCGCCTAGCTTTTACATGTAGGTAATGGTAACGTAACGGCACCAGTCTTGTACAGATTAAGGAAAAAATTGAAGTTTTTTGCAAATTTCTCGTAGGTTTTTTAACTTTATTGGATATTGTTTAGTTATACCTTTAGTTCAATGTTAGTTTAACGTAACCAATGTTAGAAAAAAGATTACAATGCATAAATAATGAAGTTATTTATAAATTAAAAAACCACTTTTTTGCACCAGTGTTGGACAGTGAAAAATCTAATGATGGACACCCAGTTTTGGACAACATCCAGTTATGAACACCCATTTATGGACTGTACCTAATGTCGTTTCTCCAGTTATTTACACTTGGAGAAGACTTATAGTTATCAATAGAATCTTGAAAATGATGATTGGAATACAATAAATCGGGGATGTATTTATAAAAAATAGTACTTATTAATTATTTTGCATACTTATAATATTTAAAACAGTCTTAATTTCCATTTTCTAGGCAAAAATTGGACAAATGCATCGTTAAATACGAGTTATGTCCGTTAAGAAACACCAATAATATCGTTTTTTTTCTCAGTATTGTCAGGGATGAAAAATATAACTAAAAAAAGTACTGCCATTCCATCCATTTTGGGACTTCTTCTTCTTCGTCATATCACTCTAGGGGGGTAGATGTTACCCGCGTCACGATGTTCCGCCATATCTCTCTGTTTCCTGGCATTCCGTTACACTCGTGAAGTGAATCGCCAATCTGAATCCGCCAGCAGCCTTAATCTGATCAGTCCATCGATATGGATTCCAAATTGTAGCACGAGGCAAAAAGCTTTTTTTAAACTGTTGTCAAGATGGTGTGGATGAAATTTAAACGTGTGTACTATATGGCGGTGGAATTTAGCAGCAGACAACGATCCAAACAGTTCATCAGAGAACTCTCTATGATAGATGCGTTACAATACGCATAAGTATGCGACTTCTCTACGCAGTGATAGAGAATGAAGCCGAGAACGAGTCGCACAGCACATAATGAACCATTGTTCTAAAATATATTCTTCATGTTTAGAACAAAAAATATCAATGTCCATTATAGGAACCAAAGCAAATCCAGTCATGGACAATTGTTGTACAATATTGGAACCCTTTGTTTGAAATGGTCGTGATAGGTATATTATTAATCAGAAAGAAAAGACAATACAGAAAAGCGCATGTAATTAATACCTTTAAAAAAAGTTTATTTTCGACATATGTCCATAAATGGATATATCCATAGAATTAAATCCAGTTATGGACACTGATGAATTTTATTTAAACAACATAACCTATCATGATACTAAATCGTGTAATATTTCGTACACTTAACTACTATAAATAAAAGTAATATCAAATTTTGCTGACATTTATACAAAAATTCTTATAACCAAAATTGTGTCCTCACTTCCTTAAGGATTTTCTTAGTAAAAACAGATTTCTTCGAAACGAGTCGCAGCATCTAAACATAACGTTCTGCCATCTTCAAACATTTTGGCCGAATAAGATGAAATGTCGTATTTTGATAGCTCATGAACCAAACTTTTATTTAAAATATTGCCAAATTATATAACGTTAATTTTGGTCTTAATATTTTAATTTAATATTTATTTTGTCCATTACTGGATGCTTGTCCACGACTGGTGCCGTTACCTTAATAAAAATAAAAAAAAAATGTTGAAATAGATTATAATCTTATATTATAGATCGTCGTCTATATTTTATATTTTGTTTTTCCCAATCTTAAGTAAGATCACATGATTATCTATAGACTACTAGCGGTCCGCCCCGGCTTCGCCCGTGGTACCTACATGTTTAAACTATCCTATCTCTCAAGTTGGATCAAACTGCACATGGTGTGCGAATTTTATTATAATCGGTTAAGTGGTTTAGGAGTTCATTGAGGACAAACATTGTGACACGAGATTTATATATATATTAAGATAATTAATTAAAACTATTAAATACAACACGAATAAAATAAAAATAGTAAAGAGAGACTTAAGTATGCATTTTTTAATTGGACGCAAATAGTGTTAATTAAATAAAAAAATTATCTAATCAGTGCAATATTAAATCGCAATGAACATTGTAATGAGCTAAATATAGGAAGATAAAGCAGATAAAAGTTACGTAATCCAACGCTCCAGTACCCTAGGAAAAAGTAGGAAATTGATGTTTGTGTACAAACTGGTTTCACTGACTACACCATCGCTTGTTACGTGAATGTTCCACTATTTATATAATTACTGGAGAATAATACGCAGATTTTGTTACATTTCGTAGTTTATCAAGAGAGTTGGACTTCGTTACGATAAATAAATAAATATTCCAGGACATTTTCACACGCGGCACGATCTGATCCCATACTAAGCTTTCGCTTGTGTTATGGAAACCAGATGGCTGATAAACATTCATACATACATAATTATAATTATAGTAGGAAGAGTAACATATAAGTAAGGTTATGTGGAAGAAAAGCTGTCTTTTCGCAGGATATAGCACAATTCTTCTAAGACCACATCTTAGCTTAACATCAGGTGAGATTCTGGTAAAGCGCTTCCCTATTGTCAGTAAAAAAATATAATAACTTTAATATCGAACAAATCCTTGTATAAATCTTATTAGATTTGTTTTGATATTAAAGTTGTTTCGTGTTTCAAATATGTAGAGGTCAGAGACCTCAATATTTCGTATTCTCTATTACTGTTGCAATGCAATCAAATCTGGATCAATTTTTCCATAAGGTTGACCACATAAGTATGTGCGTGTAAATTTTTATTTGGCAATATTTACTTTTTTTTGTAAGAATTGATATCAGCATAGATACAATACTGGATAGAAGAATGTGTTTTAATAAAGGATTGTGTGAAATGTATGGAATTTTTGTTTCCAAGTATAAAACAAAAAAATAAAAAAAATAAGTGAATTGTGCAATATGCACGTAAACAATTAACATGTTTATTTTAACTACGGAAGAATTTGTGAACGTTTAATTTATTTTTGTATAATGTAAAAAAATATTTTGTGTCAATGTCGCCAAATCTTATGAAGATATTACTTAATTGCAGCACATATAAATTCATATCTCACCATCTAGATAAAAGATTACTTAAAACTGCAAAACAGTCGAGGACAGAGTGACAAAAGCGTTTAAAAATTTATTAACGGACAAGGCTTTGACGGTTTATTAAAGTACTTACCAAACATTTTGCGAAACTTTTTGTCAACGATGTAAAAAATTCATCAAGTGTCGTATACCTATAATAAAGGATTACGAGTTTACGCAAATTCAGATTATCCAGAAGATTGTGGCAACAGCTAAGACAAGTTTTTGCTCGTTTTGCGACTTTTAAGCTTGCACAAGCAAGTCGCAAATATTTCACACACGAATATCATTTGCTTGCGTCAGTTCATTCTGAGAAATTAATGTCTGATATATCGTTAGTAGCTATGATCTACTTACCTTAATGAGATCTTTAATTGCTTTTAAATATAATATATTATGAGTTATGTAAAATTTTGGTGTGCTACTCACTACGATCGAACTTGATTGAAACAGCTCAATCGTTTTATATGACGATAGTGTTTCCCGGCAGGTCAACGTTTGCTATGCAATCTAGTTACATAAAATAGATAGTATTTTATAGAAATTCCCCGTACATCAAAAAAAAGACGTGTGGCACTCGGGGACTGCCGCGGTAAAGCTATTGAATGAATGAATGAATGATTGAAAGCTTTATATTACACACCAAAATAATGAAATAAAATTAAGTAAAATATACATAAATTGCACAATAGCCGACCTTATGGCTACAGAGCCATCTCTTCCAGGTAACCCAACCAAGGAAAACAGTAACAAAGAACGAATACAAGTAGGTGGTGCATACCAAAGCAATATATACAATAATAATATAGTAATACCAAAAAAGTAGGAATATAAATAATACATAATTTACAACAAATAAAGAAAATAATATATAATATATAATAAAATAATATACAATAAAATAAATAAATACAGATAAGAGAAAGAATATATAAAGTCATCACTTAATTAAGGACATGTAGTAATCAAAAAGCATTAGCTATCAAAAAGCATTAAAGCTATTGCATAGCATGCCTTCAAGCCACACCTCCGTGTCCGTCGGAGTGGGGAGCGTGAGGTTTTTGCGTTACGGAATTTCTCGATTCGGTCCCCGCGCTCAAGGCCCGCGATAGAAGCTATGCAATAGCTTAAAAAAATCTTATTGTTAAATTGTCTCTAACCCTGTCGCAGAAAATATTAATAAGAGTATGCCAGAACACATTTAAGCAAGTAAAAAATTGAACTATAACTTGACAGTTAGACATTTCTTGCTTCGGTGATATCTCAAAGGATGATAAAGCTGTACCTAGTTGTGTACATCCTGACAATGAAACACTTTGATTACTGGACAAATCTCCACTATATTAACCTAGGTCAAAATCTATCTGAATGTCCAATTTCAACCACTTCACTTTAGTAGTTTATAACACAAGTAACTTAATAGTTAAAAGAATTAGTAGATATAGGTACAGGAAGTACCTAAATCTATACATAAGCATAGCATATGACATAGATTATAAAATGGCGTTTACCCGTGATATAGTTCACGGGCCACGGCCATTATGGCCCTTGATTTCCTGGTCATCATATTTTGTGAACTGTGGAATGAATACGTAATCCAAGCTGTGTCAGTGTGTCACGCTGGTTGCGCTGTTTTATGTTTACACGTCGTTACCGAGTGACCTTTCACAATTTGACGGCTCATAAGTTTGCTTTCGATGATTGGTGCTAGTCAGACGTTTACCATTTACAAGATGTTCACATAATTGTATTTTAATGAGCTATCATCAGTTTTCAACAATATTTCGCTGTTTTTTTTTATAATATAAGCTAAATTTTGCTCCTGATTCTGCCTTTTGACAAAGGTGTCGTTCAAATTTACATTTCCACTTATAAAATTCACGGAGATAGAGTCGCTTGGTCCAAGGTATATTAGAAGGTTTACAATGAAATGTTGTTCTCGTTTCTTGTGTCATTATGAGAAATTCTTTCCTATTATTTCTATTTGATGAATTAAAAAAGAAAGTAGTCTACCTATACGTTTTAAGTCTGGTCGCTGAAACAGGCTTCAAAAAGGTCTGAAGTGGTCATTGGCCCGGTCACGGATATGATACATGAAATATCACCACGTTTACCGAAAATCATACTCATAATCATGTGTCAATTCGTGGGAATACGTAGGTCACACTGTTGCTATATTATATTTTATACCTTCTGCTATAGGTAATATTATTATAGAATCTTCTTGATTGGTATTAATTTGAGGATGTATGGATTTTTTTGCTTTGCTTACGCTTATAAAACTTATTATAAAAAGACTTAGTTATTCCGGGTTGGTAAAAAAAAAATAAAAAAAAACATCCTATGATACCCGGTCATGCTGAAGTTCTCTACTGATGTAAAAATTATTTCAACAGTAAGAGTATTTTTTCAAGAAAGATTGCAACAAAAAATTATCATACCATTTGTGTCAAAACTGAAACCATTTCTCTATATTCTATAATATTAGTATAGACGTCGATACCAATATGCATTTGTTTGGTTAATGTTAACCCAGTTTACGAAATGTTAGAAATTATAAGCAAATCAAGTGTTTATGTTGTATGTATAAGCAGCTTAAGTTATAATATAAGACAATATTTATCTTAGTACTTGTGTACTAATATGATGATTGATGGTATTTTATATTATCTAGTAGGTAACGGTCTGGTGGACAGAGCTTAAAGCCTATTTAATTCATTTTATTTTATTTCGTTTAAATTTTTTTCAAGGAAGCATTGGTCCTTTATTGGTTAATAGAACCATGGAATCATTTTTTAAGAGTTTTTGAAGTGCAACTTCTTTGGGCGCGTTGAAGTTTCAGTTCTGACACGTGTGCTTGGCACACACATTATTTTTTCTTAAATAAGACACTATATAGGTACTTAGCCTAGCTCTACCATCATTACTTATTACTTAATATAACGATCGTAATATAGTTCGGGTTTATAATATAGATCGGGGATTTTACGTTTTTTTGAATTTTTTTATTATAATTTTATTCACATCAAAAACTAATAACTTATCCAACATATCCAAAAAAAGATTAAAATTTCGTGCAAGAGATTACACAACAAATGCAGTATGTATAATCCGATGGAGTTTGCTTAATCAATTATGTAATTACGCGAGGTCATATGAAGTGGAAATTTGCCATGTGCTCGCTGCACTCGTTAAAAATTATTATCCAAAGATTGCAGGCTTGTGATACAACTCCATTGAATTATTCATACTTACCATATTTCATGCCGTGGTGTGATTAGTATGTAGGCACATACTATGAGTGAACTAAAAATCTTTCTCTTTATCCTTTATTTTGAGCAGCCTGGAAGGGATAGCTGATAAGTGATAAGGTCGCCATATTAATCCCTTCTTTGTACATTTGTAATCATTTTTGATTTGTCTGGTATATTTAGGTAATTGTTAAATGAATAAACATGTATTACGCAGCTCAAACGTGTGCGTATAGTATTAATGTAATAAATATATACGTATATGTACTAGGTCATAAAATATCTTATAGTAAACATAGTATTTTGTGGAATCTATTGTAATGGACCAATATTGATTATTGATATAACATGTAGGTATGTAACTTGATAATGCTCTCCTAAGGATAAACCTATTAATTACAGATAATTCTCTAAGCACAGACACTAACTACTATTATGTATATTTGGATATTCAAAGCGCTCGTTTTCATTTCATACAACATTGGATCAATTTAAATTTTCATTAAAAACGTAACTACCTAACCTTAAAAAAAGTCGGACGTAAAGTTTTTTCGCACCTTTTTTATGTACATATGCGCTATCTAAATTCCTATAAGTATATAACTAGCCAATTACTTATTTAAATTATAAAATTTCTTGTTATTATTTAACAACTGAATTAGATGATAGAGCAACGCGTCAAAATGTTTGAATTTCTTTTAATTTAATTTTATATTTTTTTTATAAATTAGTTTACTTTTATTTCAGACTATAAAATGAATTTTTTAGTTTCAATTTCTAAATCATAACGAGTATTTAACATCTAGCTAGCTAAAACGCTGTCGAAATAGTTTCGATGTAAAAACATCACAAACGACTGTCACTTTCACTAAAGCATATTTTTTTTTGCAGACGAAAGCAGTGACGAAGGAAGTGCAGCAATTGGTTTTATTTCGTTCGTCTGTGGAGTGAATACTTTTTAGTGAATTCAAACGTATTTAGTGCTAGTGATTTAGTGTTGTGACAATTTTTGTGCTTCGGACTGAAAATGGTATGTAAATTAAAAAAAGAAAAGAGGTTTGGCCAGTTTTTATTGGAAATATTTACTTGAATAATTAATTATTAATATTTGATCATGATGTAATATGCATAAGAATTTTACTAATTAATATTTGCTTCATTAACATAGGTTAAATTAAAAAGTTTTGAAGAAGGTTAGTTATAGAGGAGTGTGTATATATAGTTCAACGACATTACAATGCAAATAGTGTATACTCTGTAGTGATATCATACTAATAAATAAACCGGACTTTTAAAACTTAATATTTTGGAAATTATATAGGTTCAAATAGATTAAACAAATATTATGAGAACACGCTAATAGATTCTTTAACTTAGTATTCTAAATGCGAAGTAAATATTGTCGTCCATCTGCTTATTGTTAAATTTTCACACTTAAATTAGCGATACATTTGCGAATTAATAAAAAATAGAGATTGTTTGAGGCATTCGATAACTTATAATTAAAATCGGGATATGATTTGCATGATTTTTCCGTATAACCATTAACAAATATATATCGTGTGTATACGTCTTGTTTATCCTTGATAGAGGACAATTTCAATTTTAATGACAGATTTCCTTATCATAAAATAATAATTGCTCATTAATCCAACCAATATTATGCGACAACAATAGGTGCTTTACTTGCCCATATATAGAATGTTATCGTCGCAGAAAAATGGGCGGCAAAATATTGTAGTCTATGAAAATATGCACAACGTCATAGACTAAGTGACCCAGAATCACCATTTCCGTGGTTTAACCATAAAGCAGGGTAGAGCGCGCGTGGAATAGATTATGCAATGAATATTGCTATTATTTTTATAATAATATATGATGTTGTTGTATAATATTATTTCAGCTTAGTTTTGCACGCCTCATAAGCGAAGCGTTGAGGTGGGTACTACTGTCACTTCGCGCAAAACATCTGATTTTTCAAACTTAAAATGTCTTTATGTATCATACATTGCACTTGTAAGATAATACATACACACACATATTAAGAAAAAACACTATTTTTAACGTTCATGATATTTTTGATGTCATTTTTGTTATTTAAACTAGTTAAAAAACAGTTTAAAAAAGTTCTGTCTTGGACGTCCGTGTGTCTGTATGTGCGGATCCTTTTTCTTGTTAACACGATAGCGACCGAAATACTTTACTAATCGAGTCTTTTTTTTTCTCTTACGCTTGAGTATGCTCAGGAATAGAACCCTTTCATTTTTCAGGGTCTGATTCGATGTGGTTTAATTGTTATTAAATAAACAAAAATAATAATTAATAAATATTTATTAAAAAAAAATTATGAGGCGTGCACTTTTGGATTTTCCAAATTATTTATGTTAATGTTGCAATATAAGACAGATTTGATTTATTTATTGATGCATTCGCTCTACCACGATAACTTATTAAGTATTTTTGTGCAATAATTCTTATAACCAAATTTTGTTTTATTGTTAATACAAAATAAGCTTCCATTAAAACTAGAGGGATGGGGTAACATGTTGTAGATCCGTTTCACTGAGAGATTTTTAACACTATATTTTTATTTGAAGCGCAATATTTAGTCTATGGTTAAGAAGAAAAAAAAAGTCGCAAAAATAAGTCATGTCGCAAATTGCTAAAATATGCTAATATCTTATGAGTAGGTAATGATGCATTCAATATTGAATTAACAATTAAAATTTACGACTGTTTTTAAATGCTAGCAAGAATTGTTAATAACTAATCCATACTAATATTATAAATGCGAAAGTAACTCTGTCTGTCTGTCTGTTACTCAATCACGCCTAAACTACTGAACCAATTTGCATGAAATTTGGTATGGAGATATTTTGATACCCGAGAAAGGACATAGGCTACCTTTTATTGCAAAATATGTACCACGGGCGAAGCCGGGGCGGACCTCTAGTACTAAATAAATGCCTGAACACGTTTTGTATGCAAGAAATATTCATAAATGTCAGTTGAATATGACATAACTATTTTGATTAAAATTGAATCCATATGTAAATTTAAAAACGTTAAGGAAAACACAAACCTGTTAAGCCTTTAGATCTAATTTCAGTGCTTTATGAAAGCTTTTATGTAATGTTACTGTGACGTATTTTATGACTTCTGCTTTTGAATTTAAGGTGTAATTTTGCTCGATTTCAATAAAGCAGGGAAAGTGTTCTGTGGTGTAATTACTTTCACTATCTAGACGGTCATGGTCGGGTTTCAAACAATGGTTAGGCTGTTTATGTGCGCTACGTTTAGTTTAATTTGCTTTGAGAAAAAAACCTAATTCACTCCAATTTTAAAATTTTCTTATGAAAATTAACCCTTTATACGAGTGTATTGTGTTAACATTTTTGAATGATAATTCATAACTCACTTTTCATGTTGGTGCAGCATAAGTGCTTTTTAAGCAACGTAAAAAACACTCTATGAACTTGATCTACTGAAATTGTAGTGTAGTAAAGTAAAAATAGTAATTGTAGGCTTAAAACGCATTGTATGCATAATGAGAACTTCAAGAAAATCCGTATTACGGATATTTGTATAAAAATTATCATAGATAACTTTGAAGAGAGAGAGACTCATTGCTGAACTCTAACTTATTTTTGTCGATTACAAAATATAACGACACTATGATGATAATTGGACGATAAACAAGGTATAGTTTCTAAATCTTATGAAATATATAAAAGTTTACGAACGCCCCATTTGTAAACAGCCTAATAACGTATGTTGCAAATTATGTAGCGTGGATCGTTAAGCGCTCAAATTTACTTCTTTGACAGAGAGTCGCCAACGGAATACAAAAGAATTGATCATTTTGGTGTGGTTAAAAAAAGAAAAGATTCTCCTGATAGCTTTATTCTTTCTTAGGGCCGATTTTTCAATGCTTGGATAAAACTTATCCGTCCAGTAAAGTATTAGGTACTTACCAAGGTACTACACGATAATATTAAAATGTCACGTAAACTGTCAAATACGGGCAATTATAGAATACCTACGTTTTTAAAATGGTAGTTTTATACACTATTCGACGAATAAGTTTTAAGCATTGAGTGTATGTAAAATGGTAGTTTTATACACTATTCGACGAATAAGTTTAAGCATTGAAAAATCGGCCCTAAAAGACGAAAATTAGAAAACAGCCATTAATAAAATTATAATATTAATGACATAATTATTATTAATAACATTAGAACCAATAAATATCTACTTATAATGTGCTTTTATATTAAATTCATAGCAGTTGAGTCAATTTTGCTCAACAAAATATATTTCAGGGAAGTCTTATTTTATGTTTTCAAATAATAATACTATATTATGGTAATAAAATAACCAGATTATCGTTTCACGCTTTCTCCAACGGCTAAAATGTAAATAAACATTTCATATTTATTTTAAAATTATTGTAATTTGTTTCCTTAACATCAATCCTCGTGTTTGCTTTTCTTATGAAATTCAAATTGTGTAAAAATAATACGATTGTAGTACAATAAAGCTTGGTATACAGTGGGATAAGTTATTTTTTTATTTAGTTAAGAATCATAATAATATTATTTATTTATTATGTATCTACATAATATTTGTGTATCTTCGACAGTTTGGTTAAATATCAATTTATAAATCTGGTAAAAAATCACCTATTATAGATGGCAGAGCTAAGATCCTCTTTTTAATTGATGTTCCCAAAACGAGGGATGGTAATCAATTCGTAGCATGTTATGGGGTCAGAGAACAATTTTTGTTATCTAATGGCATTCGTGGTAAAGCTACAACTATTTCCTGCGTACAGTTGAACACTTACACCGATCACCCACATTCAAGAGTCAAGACATATTAACTAGGTAGCACTACTGTGATACATTAAAGAGACATGTTCAATTTATTTATAACTAGCTTTCTGCTCGCGACTTCGCCCGCTTTGTCAAAGCTATTAAATTATATACTAAAACCTTCCTCTTGCATCACTCTATCTATTAAAAAAACTGCATTGCGTTGCGTAGTTTTAAAGATTTAAGCTTACATAGGGACAGAGAAAGCGACTTTGTTTTATACTATGTAGTGATGATTCACCTAATAAGTGATACGTAGAATGCAACTTTACTCCACAATATTCATTTAGCTTAACGAATTAAAGCTGAATTTATACGAAGGAAAATAGTAAATAACTATCAAAGCTAAGTGTGTACCAAGCTTTAGATCAGCATTAGCTTGCTATGAAGAATAACACTGGTGTATTGTTATAAAGTTATATGAAATACAACTTCATAAAAATAAACATATTTGCGTATTAAACCCTGAAAACAATTTCCATTGTAAAATAAACAATCCTTAGATTAATGGTATTTATAAATTAGTTTGTAGAAGATATACCTAGTTACTTCGGGTTAAATGCCGGTTTTTTGCATTAAGTTTTTTTGGTGGGTTTTTCAATTTACATACAAAAATTAGCAAATTGAAGTATTACTGCGGGCTCTATAAAATTCATGTAACTAAGAACTTTTTTAATTTCAATAAAAATTAGGTTGTTAGAAAAAATTGAATGGCTTTTTTATAAATGGCCCCAAAATAATTTTGTCTTTAATTAATTTTTTTCAACATTGTACCACAAGTTTTAATATATACATACTAATTTTAATTAATCGTAAATGAAGTCATTACCTCCTACATTCACGTGGTGTCACTCACGCTAGAATAATCAAATATTGAATATTCAAAGATAATTTGAATACCATGAACGTCACATCACTAGAATAGCAAAAGTTTGTGGAAGTCAAATATTTGTTCCGGATTAATATCGCTTTGAGGAAATGAATTAGTTTATCTATAGGTACAGATAATATCACAGATAATAATTTAATAATAATTCTTTTCAAGCGTAGAATGGACGTAAAGCGTGTACCATCTTAGGCCGTATTCAGAAAGAAAGCTGGAAACTTATAAGCGCTTACCGGCGCTTGTCAGCGCTGGTAACCCGTGCACAAGCTTCAACACGCGCTGGTCAGCGCTGGGCGCTGCCATAATATAAAATTTGTCTTGGTCTGCTTTAACCTGCTTCCTTTGTGTAGAACAATAAGCGCTTATAAGTTTTCAGCTTTCTTTCTGAATACGGCCTTAGACACATTCATTGTGATCAAGCGCTTCCCTATTCACAACAAACAAAATAGTTAACATAATTAGTATGTAAGTATGATATGAGATTTGATTTAGGAGTACGTTAGATTTCGATATTTTAACTCTCAGCGAATAGAAGTAGTCAGTATGTTGTGTTTGCATATTTTGTTTAATTGTTTTTTTTTATATTTTGGCTCAAAGGACAACTCAAGTAAATGCTCATTTAATTTAATACAATCACAAACAGCTGCAACATGTGTTTGTGACTAAAACAGAAAAATAAATTAAAGAAATTTAAATGTTTTATAATTTTGTCATAATAATATAGCTTCAGGCTTTGTCAGAGACTATACCTGGGTATGAATAGGGAATAGGTGAATGACTGGGTTTCAGATTCAGTATTCTTTGGAATTCATACTGTAAGTAGATTTTTACCTTTGTATCTAGAAGTAGTTACAATATCAAAAAGTATTTGTTGTGACAGTGAAGGTAATTTAGGTTCTCTTTTTTTGTATTTAATTTCTTTGAAAGAGAGTTTAACATTTCATTCAGAAGACGAAACCACAGACAGAAATGTAGTATAAACATAGCGTATTTTTTATTATGGTTACACAAGTTATAAAACTGCAAAGTTTCATCAATATCACCTCAGGAGTTTTGGCTTTCTTGACAAAGAAACATATATATCCCATCATCCGACCACTCGTTTTCATTTATTTATATTTAAATATAAGTATGATATTATATCCTTAATAATTACTCATATTGATTATCTTCCTGATTACCACATGCATTTAAAAATTCTCTTTCCCGCCTTGAAGGTTTTTGGCGCGTAATCAACATAATTACTGCATTCTTTGTGAATTGTGTCAAGTATCATGGCTCATTGCGGATTTTAAGGGCCATTATAGCAATATAGCCCTGACTTTACCTTTAATTAAATGAGTAGAAATTCTTAAATCAGTTAAAAGTGTGTGAAAACATCAAGGATTGGGAAAGTTCCTGAATATTTATTTTATTTGCACACTAGCTGTGCCGTGCAGTTTAACCGCAGTGCTCCGCTCTTGTTGATCTTAGCGTGATGATATATGTATTATGTCTTAGCGTGATGATACCTATATAACCTATAGCCTTCCTCGATAAATGGGCTATCTGACACCGAAATAATTTTTCAAATCAGACCGGTAGTTCCTAAGATTAGCGCGTTTAAACAAACAAACTCTTCAGCTTTATAATATTTTTTAGTATAGATATTATTTTAATTATTTGGTCCCATATTTTATTATAAAGCTTTAAACGAAACTAACTGAGGAAATGAAGTGAAATAAATTATCAATTATCGAAAAAAATCAATCATATCTTTTGACAAAACATATTCAAAATCCAAAAAAGGCATATCTATCATAATGTAGTTAAAGCCAATGTACTTTGTTATCAAATATGTATTCAGAACCAGGTATTTCCAAGCAAAGATCATATTATATCTAACCGGTTAGCTTCGGACAACGTACTTATAACCTTAATTTGTAGAAAACAGTATAAAATACAGACTGAAGCGTTTTAACTGTCTAGAGAACAAAGGTAGTGGTTAGAATGGATTTCATAATAGCTGAAGATTTGGTTTATTTGTAAACGTAGAGTTATAAATATAGAGTTTTTATGCTAAAAAAAGTCGCCATTATATTTTATTCATTAATTAGCGGTCCGCCCCGGCTTCGCCCGTGGTACATATTTACGTTTCCTCTACATAAGAACTATACTGGTACTTCAAGGAATATAATAAAAAATGAATTATCGAAATCGGTCCACCCGTTCACGCGTGATGCCGTGATCAAGGAAAACGGGTTTCATTTTTAAATATATAGATAGATAGGTATTGGGTTTCCTATTTGATGTGACAAGTTTTGATGTTCTGGATCACAAATTGTTGTCTAGCTTTGATCAGGAATCGAGATACATATTAGAATAAAAAACACTCATATATCATTAACACGTTCGCGGACAGTAACGACCACAGGCGTCTAGACAGCTAAAAGTGATACGACAGTACGTCTGTCGACGTATCAGTTTTTACTTGCATAAAATCAGTACGCCAAACGACGAGCGATTTTTCATACTATCATAAAGAACGGCATGTTGTACTGTCATCACAGGTATAATTACGACTTTTGTACTGTCACTGCATTATTTACAAAAATTCGTCAAAGGAAGGTACTTCCACGCATACATTCATATTTTTTTACCCCTCTCCCCGCGCACACTACGCCCGTGGGCGTCATGTTTGCATACGGTTAGTCGAGTACTGCGCCGCTGCGGTGATCCCGCGTGCCGCGTGTGAATTGTTGTTTAGAAAGTGAGTATTTTGTTTCCAACGTAATTTAATTGTTTTACTCATACTGGATGTACTAATTAAAGTCTAGTTGCTTATGTAAACAACATATTTATGTTGCTATTGTTTGTTGTGAACACGATTTTGTTGAACTAAATTTGTAACGAATATTTTTGCAGATGGCGTCTCGAGACTCGTTCGAAAAAGAACAATAAAGTCTTCAAGACCTGTTTGATACAGCGTCTACCCCTGAATCGAGTCAAGACCCATTTGCTGATGATGGTGACTATGAATCTGACGCTGAGTACTTACGACGTTTACGCCTATATCCGTTCTGTCATATCATATGGTTTTTTAACCATGTGTTGTGACACTACGCCCCTGGGCAATGTATGAAAAAAAGTAGTGTCTGTACCTGTAAGATATACTGTCCGCGAACGTGTTAATTTATATATTATGTGTTTATTTTTTTTAATATTTTAATATTTATAAATGATTATCGTCTTAATTATGCTCATCAGATTAAAAAAAATATAAAAAAATTGTTGATATGAAATTGTCTACAATAATACAGTATTAATATAGTTCAGGAGTCGAAGAATTCCTTATGGTTATAGGCCAGTAGAAATCGACACTAAAAAACCCTAAATTCGCAAAGCACGATGTAGATTTGAATTTTTGGTATGTTGTTTGGATCAGTTAGGGTGATGTAAATCCCAATTTGCAACTTCGAAAAAGTTGTGCTCGCTGCGCACCACGTGATAAACTGCGAAAATTTTGGACTTTTTTCACTTTTTGCTCTAAAAGTCATAAACTATGCGTTTCTGACAAGTATGATTCAGTACATAAATTAAGGTTATTAAATTTGCAACAATTTAAGCCTAACCACAGCTCTCTAAACCTTATAACATCTAAGCTGTGGCCTTTCAAAGATAAACAGTTTTTCCCGAAATTTTCAAATTTTTAGTTTTGCTCCCGTTTGAACCAAAATATTGGCAAAACCGCTCGTTCTATGAGAAGGTCATAAAATAAAGTTGTAGAAAATTTAATTTTGTTAATTACCTATCCTGCAAATGAAAAAGTATTATCCTTTTTATGATTTTATATGCCCTCAGTTTCAATTCTTTAAAAATCTATTTCTACCTTCTTTTTGTTTTTCAGATATTGTGAGTGAACTATTTGTCCCACAGACTTTGTTCTATGCTCTAATGAAAGAAAATTAAATGCACTACAACTTTATTATACGACTTTCTCATAGAACGAGCGGTTTTTACCAATATTTTGGTTCAAACGGGAGCAAAACTAAAAATTTGAAATTTTCGGGAAAAACTGACTATCTTTGAAAGGTCACAGCTTAGTTGTTATAAGGTTTAGAGAGCTGCGGTTTGGCTTAAATTGTTGCAAATTTAATTAGCTTTGTAATTTTGTTAATTACTTATACTGCAAATGAAAAAGTATTATCCTTTTTATGATTTTATATGCCCTCAGTTTCAATTCTTTAAAAATCTATTTCTACCTTCTTTTTGTTTTTCAGATATTGTGAGTGAACTATTTGTCTCACAGACTTTGTTCTATGCTCTAATGAAAGAAAATTAAATGCACTACAACTTTATTATACGACCTTCTCATAGAACGAGCGGTTTTTGCCAATATTTTGCTTCAAACGGGAGCAAAACTAAAAATTTCAATATTTCGGGAAAAATGAACCATCTTCGAATGGCCACAGTTTAGTCGCTATAAGATTTAGAGAGCTTTAATTAGGCTTAAATTGTTGCAAATTTAATAACCTTAATTTATGTACGGAATGATACTTGTCGGAAACGCATAGTTTATGACTTTTAGAGCAAAAAGTGAAAAAAGTCCAAAATTTTCGCAGTTTATTATTTGCGTATAATCTTTTTTCCTACTTTCCCAAATTTTGTAATTTTGTTAATTACCTATCCTGCAAATGAAAAAGTATTATTCTTTTTATGATTTTATATGCTCTCAGTTTCAATTCTTTAAAAATCTATTTCTAGCTTCTTTTTGTTTTTCAGATATTGTGTGTGAAATATTTGTCTCACAGACTTTGTTCTATGCTCTTATGAAAGAAAATTAAATGCACTACAACTTTATTATACGAACTTCTCATAGAACGAGCGGTTTTTGCCAATATTTTGCTTCAAACGGGAGCAAAACTAAAAATTTCAATATTTCGGGAAAAATGAACCATCTTCGAATGGCCACAGTTTAGTCGTTATAAGGTTTAGAGAGCTGCGGTTAGGCTTAAATTGTTGCAAATTTAATAACCTTAATTTATGTACTGAATCATACTTGTCGGAAACGCATAGTTTATGACTTTTAGAGCAAAAAGTGAAAAAAGTCCAAAATTTTCGCAGTTTATCACGTGGTGCGCAGCGAGCACAACTTTTTCGAAGTTGCAAATTGGGATTTACATCACCCTAACTGATCCAAACAACATACCAAAAATTCAAATCTACATCGTGCTTTGCGAATTTAATGTTAATTTCCACTGGCCTATTATGTTGACCTGTGTTATCTATACTAATATTATAAATGCGAAAGTAACTCTGTCTGTCTGTCTGTTACTCAATCACGCCTTAACTACTGAATCAATTTGCATGAAATTTGGTATAGAGATATTTTGATACCCGAGAAAGGACATAGGATAGGTTTTATCCCGGAAATCCCACGGGAACGGGAACTATGCGGGTTTTTCTTTGACTGCGCGGGCGATGCCGCGGGTGGAAAGCTAGTTATGTCAATAAAGTTTATTATATTTTCGTACTAAAAAGCTCATAAATTGTACCACAGTCGGAAATGAAAGGTAAACGGGCACGCTTCGTATATGTTATCTTTTCCTAATAACAATCGGGTTACATAACATAACGTAACAGATTATGTCGGTTATGCTTTTATATGTGATTTCGAAAATTCGCGCATAACGTCTAATACGTTCTACATACAATTTATTAGAAATACTGAGTAATAGTAGATATTATATTATGTGGGAATGAAATAGTTTTTCGAAATATTTGAGAACCATCAAATCAAAATATTTTATCCTCGTTACCTCTGTTAGCTACCACAATCGAGAGTTTCGTACAGGAAATTATTGGGCGTCTCATCAAAATAAAGCTACTCACGGAAAATTAGCTTGATAGTAATCAAGTGCAAAAATGGGCGATGGATCCTGAACTAAACGTTAATTTGTTCCTCATTCAACACGTGACAGCCATACCTATAAGACGTGTATTACGTATTTATTACTATACTAGGTTTCCGCCCGCGGCTTCGCCCGCGCAATCAAAGAAAAACCCGCATAGTTCCCGTTCCCGTGGGATTTCCGGGTTTGCGTCATTTTCCCGGGATAAAAAGTAGCCTATGTCCTTTCTCGGGTATCAAAATATCTCCATACCAAATTTCATGAAAATTGGTTCAGTAGTTTAGGCGTGATTGAGTAACAGACAGACAGACAGAGTTACCTTCGCATTTATAATATTAGTATGGATTATTATATTATTATTGTGGTCCGCCCAATATGGTTATAATGTCGTCTATTGTGCGCTTACACGAGGCTATTCATATGATAATTGTGTTAACAAACAGAACACAAGCGAAGATTATTGAATTATTATTTAAATTTGTGTAGAATCCGTCCTTTACAGGGGTGAATAGGATACTTCTATTGTAGTGGTTTTTAGCGTCATAACTCATGACTAAGAAAAGGAACGGACGGGAAGTAATTTAAAAATAATCACCGTGCAGAACTGCATCTGTCTTTTATGGAGAGCCTATAGATAGAGCCTTTATAGGATATAACTAATATTATAAATGCGAAAGTTTGTGAGGATGTGTGTACGTGTATATTTTGTTACACTTTCACGCAAATACTACTAAACCGATAACAATGAAATTTAGCACACATATAGAGGATAACTTGGATAACATAGGATAGGTTTTATCCCTAAAATCCCACGGGAACGGGAACTATGCGGGTTTTCCTTTGAAAACGCGGGCGAAGCCGCGGGCGGAAATCTAGTAGGATATAAATGAAAACTACGCACTATATAATACATCTGTTCAAAACTTCGCCACTGCTTATAAAGCTTTAAAATTCTAATATTCAAATAACTATCTCGTTTTAATTTGATCCCTAAAAATTAAAACATAACCGATTTTAATCCAAAAAAAAAAACAAGCGCAATATTGCAATTGATTCCATTGTGTATCTTTCTATTTATTGGTGAAAACTACAAGAAAATCTATTTGGGTAGTTTTTAAGTTTGTTGCAATCAAATTTTGTTTCATATTATAATACTAGCGGTCCGCCCCAGCTTCGCCCGCGGTACCTACATGTTTAAACTATCCTATCTCTCAAGTTGGATCAAACTGCACATGGTGTGCGAATTTTAGAATTATAATTGGTTAAGTGGTTTAGGAGTCCATTGAGGACAAACATTGTGACACGATATTTATATATATAATTGTGTACTAATATGCACGGTGATACGTAGCATTAAATAGTTTAAATAGTTCATTAATAATCTAATTATGTATTTGATAAGGCCGTTTTGAATAATTTGCATATAAATTAGGTTTATGAGTAATTAATAAACAAACTGTTAAAACAAACTGTTAACAAACTGTCTAGTTTGTTGTATTTATATGCCAATGAACTATGATTACCCATTGTCACTGGTCATATATTTTTTAATATTAATTGTGATTGCGCATGTTACTTATTTTGTCTGTGTGTGTATTGAAAATATTATTTCTAATGAGTGAATTTTTTCAAAACAAAATACCTAGTAGGTTAAACTGCATAGAAATAAGGTATATCTTAATTCTTATCATTTAAAAAACTTCTAATCTGAATTGATATGTGATTCATTATAGAATTTGAATTATATCGATCAAAATTGAGTCGAAAAGAGATAGTTACACCCAAACATACAAGCATACAAACCATACAGGAGAAGCTACTCAAATCGTGATAAAAATTAAAAACTTTAAGCGCTGATTTTTCAATCCTTGGTTAAAACTTAATCATCGAATAACGTATTAAACTACCATTTCAAAAATATATTATATTTGTCCGTATTTGACAGTATACAGGTGACATTTTAAAAATATGTTCGTGTAATACTTTATTGGACGGATAAATTTTAACCAACGATTGAAAAATCGGCCCTTAATAGAATAAGGTAATTTTTCAACAAAAAGCTCTTATACTCGGTACTTGGTATGTTCCTACGTTTTCCTTTTTTGTCATATCTTAATTATTAAAAAAGATATGAATCTTTCAAAACGTAAGAAATAGGACAGATTTTCCGTTATGTTCCGTCTTCCATAAAACTAATTTTTGAACAATATACATATAAAAAAATCAAAACGTAGGAACATAACCTAAGCCATGAGGCATAGCGCGACAGCAATAGATAATAGGAAAACCTAATTTTGAATTCTCTCACTCGTTTTGTTTTATATACTTTATCTTATAATAACAACTCTAAAAGCGTCAAGGATATATTTTTTGAATGTGAAAAATAAACCTTTTCGTTAATTACATTTATACTCCAATAAGTCTTGTTACCACGGACATGTATCAAGATAGACTAAGCGAGTGTATGTACTTCCCGTGTCCAAACTAAGATTATGAAACTTACTTGACGCTGGCCTACACTCAGTCCGCGCTTGCAGTTCGCCAAGGAAAGACGTGAAGCTGAATAAAGTAAAATGCCGAATTACGCCGTTATAAACTGTAGAAACTCCACAGCTGTGAGTGGCCGAGTTAGCAGAGATGTTTCCTTCCACCGGTAAGTAATTTTCTAATCAGAATATGCACTATTTATTTTAAAATCAAATAAAGAATATCTGTGGAAAACGATCGTGACAAACACGGATACCAAATCATACGAAATGATTCGGAATACATTGCGGCTTTTACTTGGCACGGTAAAGATCGAGTCGTATGATAACAAGCAATGTATAGCGTCTTCTCATTTTTCTGTTCTCATTTTTCTGTCCAATTTTGTGGTTAGTGATGTTCATTTGATGCAACAGTTCTCGATTCTAATCGATTTTATAATCGAACAGAAAAATGATAATTTGAAGGAGCAATTTTTCAGAAAAAAAGGCATAGATTTTTTTTGTCAAAACTCCTTATTGCTTAGACTATGTTTGTTTTTTCAGTTTTCCAAGTAACCCGAACATAAAAGAAAAATGGATTGATGCAACGGGACATAAAGATTGATTGATTGACAGTTTCATTACTTTCTTTCGATGGCCTCTCTAGTACGTAGTACACGGTAACTCAATGGGCATATGTAAGAAAAAGCTAAAACACATTAGTTTACTTGTTAGAATATTAAAAGGTTTATAAATTTATTTTATCATTCCTCTGTCTATGGTAATTATCATTTTTCTGTCTTGAATCGATTTAGTAATCGATTACGATTCATTTATTTAATTACCTCTTAGACATAGATCTAGTTTGATCTGATTTCTTTCGATTTACTTCGATGGGATAGGACGATACTAGAATCGCCGCGCGAGTGGCGTCCTAATCGATTTAGCGTAAAATGAAATTACCATCACTAAAAAGCGCTCGTGACGTCATAACGCGTCAAGGTCAGTACAAAAAATATGACACGCTTGGTTTTCATACAGATCGCGGTACTTGCGTAGTCTATCTATGTCTGTGCTTGTTACCTTTATAGCGTAAGATATGGCTTTTTATTACACGTTTTATATTAGCTTCACCTGTATGTTTGTTTGTTTGTAACCGACTTCTTTGGGCGCGATTTTGACCCACTTTAAATGGCCAGATTTCGTTCAAACTTTGTAGATTTATTGAGGACCGATGACAATACACTAATTTGATAAAATTTTCTATTTTTTAGTTCGGTTTTCTATAAAAAGCGTGTTTTTTAGTTTTTTTTAACTATTATTATTTGCTTTTAGTTCATTTTATGTGTATACTGTATATTTTATACAATTATGGGCATTTAAAATACTTAAATTTAAAACCATTTAGTTTTTAGTTAATGGTTCTGTCAACGAAATTAACTAGGTCGTTTTAGCATAATCGCTTAAAGTTGCTAGCAAAAAATATAATAATTTAACATGTGGTAAAATTTTGCTTTCACTGTTATATAAATAATAAGAAATAAACTAACTTCTAACTTTCACGTGAATAAAGATGATCTTTATTTTAACAAAAAACGGGTAGGTATAATAATTAAATGACATATTTAAAAAAAAAACCGCCTACAAGTTGTCAGATATGAACCAAATTTAAATTCGACCAACCGGATGGCACTCGCCTTCAAATAAAAAAAAAGAATCATCAAAATCGGTTCACCCAGTCGAAAGTTCTAAAGTAACAAACCAAATAATGTACAGTCAAATTGAGATCTTCTGTTTTTAAAGTCGGTCGATTGAAATGTAAGTTTATCACAAATTTATGAACATGGAATTGTGGGTCATTAATCTGATCCCAGGAGAAATTTATTCGCTGGAAAATTAATTTAGAATTCTAAATGAAATAAACGGACGATCTAGATTCCATAATTTAATTATAGTGCTTTTCGTTTCATCCAAATAATCATTGAGTCTCTAATTTGATTATTCTCACGTGTTTATTTAATCTCGTAGTACGTGAATCAGAATTTATAAACGTTTTGTGTCTTATTATTTAGATTTCTATGTAAATAAATCATTTCAAAAATAATAAACTAAATAGACGTGAAAATCTCAATTTTTATACGACGTATTTGAGCCTATACCTAATACATTGGTACTTATATTAGCTGTTTGCTTATAAACTATAAGTAGTTACTTAGTTGAAAGTATAAGCATCGAATGCAATTGAATGCAAAAAGGCAATCTTTATACGGTGCACTATATTTCTGTAAAATATAAATAAATGTCATTGTAGATTTTATGTCACGTGCAAATAATTAAATAAGACCTCTGTAAAATGTCACTGTCTACAAGGTTATCAACCATATCCAAAATAAGGTGATTCCGTATGATATTCACTTAATAACCCTTAAACCGGGGTTAGCAACTTTCCAAGACCTTAATAATACTTAAACTGTATGAAGTATATAATTTTATTGAATTGTCTTGCTCTAAGGTTTTAATATACCTATTGAATTATTATCATAATTTTTTTGACTACAGGCATATTTAAGCTTCATGAGACTTAGATATTTAGTTTTACATTTCATCGTAATATTACGCTAATTCTGGAAAATCTAAATTAATTAACTCAACTTCGAACATTAGAAATTGTAGATTGGATTCTACTTTTCATAAAACTATAAAATCGATTGTTCTTAGAAAACAAAAGTTCGGTTCAAATTACATGCTATTATTATTAAAAACGTCAGAAAATCCATTTTTCCACCAGAAATAAGTAAAACATCTAAAAATTTAAAATACTTCTGCGAAACATAAACCCAAAATTTAACAAATTATTTAACGTTCATTTCTAAAAATCGTAAATAAATAAAAATTTCGATTCGTTTTATTGCCATAACCATCGAAGTGAATAAAAAAGTGAAGAAAATGGAAGCATTTTTATCAAACGCGCATAATTTTACATGCTATTTTGATAGGCTCAAATTAAAACATTTATAGAAGAATGAAGGTCAGTAATGGTTTTCATTCCCACGGCACTGAATAAACTTGATTGATGCTAAAACAATAGAATTGCTTAGATTTTGTATGTTAGTACACTTGAAATAATATTTTTATATGAGAGGAAGATTCATTTTTAAAGGCATTTTTTGTAAAAAATAAATTAAATTGATTTTTTTACTGTCATAGAATCATCTTGGGACTTGGCCGCACAGAATAGAATACAGAATACTAAAAAAATGGCCACACAATATAATAATAGAAAACAGAATACTTAGTATAAAAAAAGGAAGAGTCCTTTTATCCTATTAAAAATGTAAGGTTAGTGTATTCTGTGTATAAAATGATTACAACATTAGGTAAACCTCGCATAAGGTCTACATTAAAAATTAGAACATATTTTAAGACATTAAAAAAGAATACAAGCCAATAAGAAACAATTACACAATAGAAAGAAAACGCTGAGCAAATCAATCAGCCATCACTTCTGCCGTCCTTTAACTAGATAGCCGTTAAGCCCACGAAGTGAGTTTCGAGTAAATGGCAAAAAACACGGAAATCGTTATTTATTAAAAATTATGACACTTAGAATAATTATTGTGAGATACATCGATCGAAATTTAATTATATTATATATAAATAATAGTTTTTACCCAGAAACTGTTATAATTTATTTTTAAATTCATTTTTTCTCGTTTAGTTCAGCATATAATCTGAAAATTTTAACTATTTACTGGACAAGACGGCCGTTAACATACCATAGCGACGTTTTAGCTAAGTAATTTAGTATTTTTATTTTCATTTTGTGATTTTTTTTTATTTAGTAATAAAATGCTTACCTAAAACGTCGTGAAGCTACTATAACTACTTTTAAGCTATGACTTTCGCTTTAATTTAAATTCCAAAAACTTAATAATCAACGGTTAAGGGCTTTTAGATGCTTTTGTACTATGATTCTATATAGTTGTACTAAATTTTAATCTTACTAATGTTAAAAATTTGCTGCTGTCTGAGGCTTTGCTCTCGGGAATTACATCCTCTAGGTCAACCAATGGAAAGGAAAAGGATCAAAAGCTTTAAGGTTTAAGTATTAAGGATCTAAATTAATGGTTTTTGCGTCTGTTTGTGAGTAACAAGTATTGTAACTCTTTTACTAAATGACTCTTTTAAGTTGTTGATAAAATTAACCTTTATTTCTCGTCATGTTCACGTTTATTTCATTACAGGGGCTCATTAAGGGGTTAAGATTATAGATAAATCTTCTCGCTTTTCTTTTTGGAACCGTATTTTCATTTAGAATTGCAATTATAACGTTATTTTATAAATACTCTTCTGCGAAGCCATCATACGAGTCACGGATATGTGAGTACATAATATAGAACCACAAACAATGTAAACATTTATGTTTACATTGTTTGTACGTTTCCTGAAAAAAAAATTAAAACTTGTGCAAGAGGTTTTTAATAAAAAACACCCTGGTTTCAATAGGGCTTCAAGCTCTTACATGTGGGATGCTCTTAATAAATAATGTAGAACCGCTTATCAAATGATTAGAAGACTCTTTGTCTTTCAACCACATTTAGAAAATATAATATACCAGAATATGTGGAAAATAGCAGGAGGTAGAAAACTTTTTATTTGCTACCATGTAAAAAATACAAATCTTAATAATCTAATATAAAGAAAAGAAAAAATAGCAATAGTGGCAAAATGGTCTCCCGCGGGAAGGTCAAAGGTAGTGTACTCATAACAAATTTTTGTATTACCATCTCTAGTACATTGCTTGACAGTCGATTACTTATTCCACCCAAGTGGTATATTACATAATTAATAAATTGTTTTAAAAATTAAATACATAGTATAGACTGCCTATGTCTTCTTTCTCGGTTACAGAGACAAATCTGAGTCTAAACAGAGAAGTACGATTGAAAGTTCGCACTGTCGTGACCATTACCTACCAAATTTTCGTAACTTTGACTTGTTATATTTTCCGTAATTTAGCTGCTAGATTGTTTAAAACTTAGTAAACTTGATCAGAAATAATACGTCTTGTAAAAGAAAATCAAAAGCAATCGGTACTCTGCTTGGGGGCGACATTATTTCATCATCACTCTCATCCCCAAAACTGATGCATCACCAGAATCGGATAACTGCCTTTTAGCTAAAAAATGAGGGTTAGCTGCTTTGTAGCTAAGCAAAAAAGTGTTATTAGAATTTGTCCTAAATAAAATTACTTAACTAAAAAAGCGTTAAGGGCGAGTAACTGCAAATAAGGTAAGGATTTCCATTGGAATAGTTATATGAAAGCTTATCATAAAGCAGTTATAGTCCTTTTGCGTCTCTATAGTCAAGTATAATCTGATAACGTACTTTTAGTCAAGTAAAAAGCTAAAAAATAATTATTAAATCTGGCGGTTAAGGTACTTTAAAGGAAATTTAGCGAAGTAGTGTTGGTTAGACGCTTTCAAGTTATGGAATCGCTGAAAATTGTGCTATTTAACGGCTTACAATATTTTCATATCTCTATAACTATTAATGCTAGAGAAATGATTCTTAGACAGAAAGATAGAGAATTTTGAACTCTGTCACCCTACATTTAAAACTGAAAATTGACCATTTGTTGGTTAACGGCTTTTTAGTTAAAGGACGGCAGACTTGGCATTTTGCCGCCAAAACACACCATAACTTTTGATTACGTTGACCTTGGTGACGTTTAGCCGCACAGACGCAGAATAATTCTCACATCATTACCCCAGTTTATAAAATTATAGGTCTGTGTCGTGTTTGACATTTGAGGTTCACAGATAATTCTAGAATCTAGAATTAGAAATAAATCGCATTTGTTTACGTAATACATCGTAATTAATTCTCTTTTAATATTTTTTGTAAACAAAGTATTAATAAAGTAAATAATTTAGTTATATTAATTTAATATTAATTATAAATTACAAACGATTGACTATTAGGTTGTATGATGTATCTCACAACAATTTAATGAAATTTTGATTAAATTAAACAGGATGTTTTCATAATTCCGTAACGATGTTTATGAGGATATAAAAGAAGATAAATATTGGAATTACCTAATTGAAAATGTACTGTCAATACAAATTTAATTTTTTTCTTTCTATTTTTAAACTTATTGATGAAAAAAATTCAGTTAAATAAAGACCAATGTAGTAGAATCAGTACATTTTACCTGTTTAAAAATTGTTTTACATAAAAGATTTTATGTTCATTTTGAAGTGAAACTTCTTTAGGCGCGTAGAGAGTAAAATTTCAAGGTCGCGTCATAGCAATACCGTCACGTCATGGAGTAAGGCGACGATTTCGGTATCTTTGAATCTTGCCAAAAAAGTTTCACTTCTGACACGTGAGCTCGGCACAAACGCTCTTTTTCTAATATAAAACAAAAAGTAATCGAATAAACAAACATACACGACGCAATCACCTCGAGCAACCCGCAGGGACTGCCTTTTCTTCGTTTTAAATTGCTTTTCACATCCAATAACTTTTATTATTTAAATATAAAATATATATATGTACCTTAGTTCGAGTTATTAACGAGATGAACGAAATGCAATCGAATTTGGAATGAATTTGGTTTAAAATTGTTCTGAATTAATTTCTAATATTACAAAACATCACAGAAAATAAATCAAATCTTGACGATACAATCTACAAATAAATAAGTACCTATATAAAAACTTACAGTTAAATCGTTATAAACGTTACATATTGTTAAGAAAAAGTTTTATATTATATTATTGCTCAAATAATGACTGCCATAAATATTAATTTTCGAAAGTTCAAGGAAGTGTCGTTCTTGTAGTGTGTAGGTTACGAACCATGGTAAAATCAGCAGACACAGCTTTTAGTTCTGAATATTACGTAAATAATTGACATAAGAGAAAAGTAGTATAAATTGGGATTTTTATGACTATACGTTTCAAGACTATATTATGTTTCAAAATTTAAGCTGTGGTTTAATTTTCTGAATAAAAATGAGTCATTACTAGATAATAAAGGGATAGAGCAGGAATTGACATTGAAAACTGTTTTTATATAAGACTATTAGACTAGAGTAGATAATTTTTGAAACAAAAAAAAAATCGCAGTCGGATGAAACCCATTAGAAAAGGAGGGGAATATGATAAAAATGTAAGGAAAAATAAATTACGGTCAATCCGAGTTCGGGAAGCGGGAGGGGGGAGCTTTTAAGAGAAAAAAATGGTTTCTCTCGATTTCCGACACAACTACAAGTCCTATAGAAAAAAGTTCAACGGCAAAGTTGTAGGTAATTAAAAGTTCTACAACTTTTGTATTCACAATTTTTTCACATAACCTAAAAATTTAGGTGAAAAATTAAAAAACCAAGTTTTTGGTCTTTTATTTCTATCTACTTCAAAATTTATTTTTTTTCTACGAAATTTGGTGGAAACTTACTTTATTATGTCCCAAATACACTGTAATTTATTTGATTGAAAATATTTATTTTTTCACCTTATTTTGAATAAATACCAAAAAAACAACCTAATTTTCAATCGAAAAGTCACCCGTCAAAATATGAGCTTTTTTCAAAAACTTGGGGTGCTTTTTATTCATTGAAATCTCTACTTTCATATGGTGTAAAAAAAAATAAACACCACCATAGTAAATGTTCTCAGGAAATGCATACAAACAGTCTGAAAATTAGCTTTTACTAAATCAGGCACACTTCTCGAACTACCTGAAATGTTTTTATCGACATCATTTTGCTTTTGAATATGCTGTAAAATATTAAACTTAGAACAGATAATTATTTTTCTTTTGAAATATTACCGAAAAGCCGATACAAGAGAAGATGTAGAGTTCAAGAATTGTGCCTGATTTAGTAAAAGCTCATTATCACACTGTTTGTATGCATTTCCTGAGAACATTTACTATAGTGGTGTTTATTTTTTTACACCATATGAAAGTAGAGATTTCAATGAATAAAAGGCACCCCAAGTTTTTGAAAAAAGCTGATATTTTGACGGGTGACTTTTCGATTGAAAATTAGGTTGTTTTTTTGGTATTAATTCAAAATAAGGCGAAAAAATAAATATTTTCAATCAAATAAATTACAGTGTATTTGGGACATAATAAAGTAAGTTTCCACCAAATTTCGTAGAAAAAAAATAAATTTTGAAGTAGATAGAAATAAAAGACCAAAAACTTGGTTTTTTGAATTTTTCACCTAAATTTTTAGGTTATGTGAAAAAATTGTGAATACAAAAGTTGTAGAACTTTTAATTACCTACAACTTTGCCATTGAACTTTTTTCTATAGGACTTGTAGTTTTGTCGGAAATCGAGAGAAACCATTTTTTTCTCTTAAAAGCTCCCCCCTCCCGCTTCCCGAACTCGGATTGACCGTAATTTATTTTTCCTTACATTTTTATCATATTCCCCTCCTTTTCTAATGGGTTTCATCCGACTGCGATTTTTTTTATCTTTTCATTATTTTCAAAGGCTTCTACCCCAGTCTATATCCCTTAAAACTATATTCTATAAAATCTAGAAAATAAAATGTTTTAACTGTTGCATATCTGGGCTGGAGCTGAGCTTTTATTCACTAAATGATTTCCTTTCGTCTTCCTCTGTATCAGACTGGATTAATTAGATCCCACGAACTTTTCCTACGATCATTGCTATGAGCGCCCCGATCGGGCCACGACACAATAGATTTTCTATTGTGTCTGTGTATGTGTATTTATTTAATGGGAGTAATGCCAATGCTCTGTGGGGAAACTGTTTTCAGGAACTCCTAGTAGGTACTAAAGCTCTATGGGATAACTCTTTAGATAATTCAGAACAGATATTCCCAAATAAAATTGTTTACCGATTTCTAAACGTGTTAATCTGTTTAACATTGTTGTTGTTATTCCGCTATATAGTGTCATAGTGATGAATAGTCTTATTTGTTCCCAAATAAAGTTAATATATTTATCCTCTTCACTTAACTGACTTGACACTTCCCTGTAAGTCATTTATCATTCACTTATCGTGTAAATGGGACATTTTTACGGAACATTTGTAACCCTGGGAATAACCGTATACACGACTTAGGAATTGAGAAAAATTACCATATTATAGGTCAAGACTATATGGACTGCTTTGCCGGGATTTTTTGGTAATGTTGAATTAGGATCTTAGGAAACAATTTATGAATGTGAAGAGATCTGACTTCCGAAGGGGCAATTAAGGTTTGAGATTAAAATTAGGGCTTCATATAATGTATTAGATTTATTTCTGTCGTATCTTCTATGCTAATATTGAAATTAAATTAAGGACTTGTTAACTATATTATCTTCCAATACTAATTTTTTAAAGAGTTTTATGGAAATTTAAATAGAAAACTACACTTTTACCTATGCCATGTATATATTTGTATTTTGTATAAAGTACCTATTATAATATTCTAAATACTGATTTAAATTATAATACTCGACTCGAGGCAAAATACAAATGAATATAATTTCAAAATTTATTTTGTTTACTTACTTGAAAAAACTTGAATCGCAGTTTTCATAAGAAATGTATGTTTGTCGTTCTTGCTAATTTACATGCTCGTTAGTAGGGTATAAAGATGTAAAGAGCTTTATGGATGCCTTTTTGCCTCACCTTTTTTGTAGGCGTTACTTTTTATGTTGCTCCCTTGGGAAAATAACTTAAGAATATTTAATTAATAGGTAGAAATTTCCAGTCACTAGACATGAAAAAGTGAAGTATGAGGTTTTTGATACTTGAATATAACATGTTATACAATGGAAGCTTTTTTTTTAATTTTAACAGCTGCAGCGGTAACAATAAATTAATGTTTATTTTTTTTTTCAGGGGTCGCGATGGCCTATATTGTGCTTGCCGATTTTGCTGGCTGCGTCGGTCTGTGGCAGCGACATTCTAATGGTAACAATGGGCGGTACAAAGTCTCACAAAATACCTTTTTGGGAGCTTGCCAGAGGGCTAATTAGAAGGTGACTTTATATTTAATAATTTGTGGAAAATAAATAATTTAAAATAATACGAGAATTCTAAAGAAAATAACGTTCATCTAGAAATCTAGCAATTGCAGTTAAATTGAAAATATTGTAGAAAATTGTATTTTTATTTTTATAGCATTAAAGTCCTTTATAAATGTAATTAATTATGTCTATTCTTTAAAAGAAAATCAATATTGTTGAAAAGTTCGCTTCATAAATCAAATCATCATAACAAAACACATACGTTTACAGACTATAATCAAACAGAGCTAATCCTGCAATCGTTAAATTTCAGAGGCCACAACATAACGTTAATCAGTGCGTTTCCACCGGACTTCCACCTCGAGGGTTTAGAGGAGATCGCTCCAGCTGGCTTGGTGTCCTTCATCAGGGGATACATGGCGTTGGACCTGGTGGGAGCCAAGATGAGGGGGGAGGAACCGCTTCCGTATAAGGATATCATACGGTTTGGTTATGAGGTAGGTATTACGTACGTAATTGAAAATTATGTGATAAATCATGTATTTTTTTGAAGAATATTCTAATCATTTCGTAAAAAAACTTCGAAAATATCAGAGAAAAAATACACAAAAATATATAAACATAAGCTATAAAGCCAGCTAGTAATACCATTTACAAGTTAACTTTTTAATAATATTGATTTCAGGCTTGCGACGCTTTCCTTAATGACTACCAAACAAAATCACTCCTCAAATCAGGGAGGAAGTACGACCTCATTATCTTGGACGGAGCCTACCCTGAATGCGCTTTAGGCCTAGTGTACAAGCAAAAAGTCCCCTTCATGTATATTAACACTGTTGGCTTCTACTCCGGACCAACTAGCATATCCGGCAGTCCAGCACCATTTTCTGTCACACCAATCTTCGCGAAATCCTTCACGGATAATATGAACTTTATTGACCGGGCATTAAATGCATTTTGGCATATCGGTGCGTATGCTGGACACGCTGTAAGCGTTACAATCCTGCAAGGAGTTCTGAGAAAACATTTTGGCCAGCAAATGCCTCATGTTTACGATATGGGGAAAAATGTGAGCTTCATTCTGCAGAACGGACATTATTCTGTGTCCTATCCAAGGCCATATTTGCCCAACGTGGCCGAAGTCGCTTGTATACATTGCAGGGAGCCAAAGAAATTGAATGCGGTAAGGTTTGTTACACATTTCATTATTATGTTCATACCTTTTAAGAAGTTCAAACGAAATTTATCTTGCCTAAGAGGTTGTTTGTATTTTAAGTGATAATGCTTAGTGCGGCCCTTGAATAAAATTTATCTCGAGTTCTGTTTTATTTTTCTGTATATTTACTATTTATACATGTTTATTTAAATAAATAAAAACGTGAAAATTGTAACTTTTTTATATTCGAGAACATTCTGCGAAAGAAGAGTGAACTTAGATTGGATTGGAAAAAAACAACACGTTCTAGGAACTGTATCGACAACGAACTAACTAAAACTTAAACTGAACAGAAAGACCTAAATTCAAGGAATATAACAATATTAACACTTTTTCTTCGAATTCTAATAACGACTTAACCAGAATTTAACAAGAATTAAACAGAAGATAGTCTGGAGATTTCATTATTCTGAAAGTTTAAATAACCTTCTTGCTACTGTCCAAAACCCAATAGTAAGAAAAGCCAACGAAAAATATAACCACTGTTTTAAATTCCAACCCTAATAACAACTCAACCACGTGAAGATATTCCAGAGCTTTATTACCATCTTAATTTATATGACGTTCCTATCACGGTCTAAAAGGCTCAATAGCTTCTCGAATATTCCAGGATTTAGAAGACTGGATCACCGGAGCAGGTGAAGCAGGTTTCGTCTACGTGTCCATGGGTTCGTCAGTTCGTACTGACAATATGCCGCTCACAGCACATAGACTGATCGTTCAGGCTCTTGGAAGACTTCCTCAAAGGGTGCTGTGGAAACAGGATGCGGAACAGAATTTGACTGATATACCGTCTAATGTGCGGCTGTATAAGTGGCTGCCTCAGCAGGATTTGCTTGGTAAGCTGTGTTAAAATTACACTTAAAATAATATTATCACTACTAATCAATTAGCGGTTTTTATGTTCAAAATTATTGCTTAGCCTGTGGAAAGTAGTTTTTATAGGATGGATGCAGTTTCCTCTATCCTGTATACATTTTAGTTGTTCTTTTCAAAGATTAAATTTATTTCATAGGGATCATCAAAGAATATAAAGCGGTTAGACTCATATTATTATAAGGCCAACTTGTTATTACTAGACCATAGTAATAAAGACAGCACAATCTCACATCAGAACATGTTATTAATATGCAAATTTACTAAACCTAACCAAGGTCATAGGCCCAAGAAATTTTACATTAGAGAAGACACCATAATAATGAGTAAAAGCATATTGTGTACATTTTTATAAATTCTATAGAGACAAATTATGGTTTTAGATTATCTTTTATATCAATTCATAATTTCTATTTATTTTCAGGTCATCCAAAAATAAAGGCATTCGTGACACACGGTGGACTACTAAGCATGTTCGAGACAGTGTATCACGGAGTGCCCATAGTGAGCATGCCAGTCTTCTGCGACCATGATTCCAACGCAGCCAAAGCAGAAGTCGACGGCTACGCTAAAAAATTAGACCTTCAATATCTAACAGCTGATAAACTGTACGAAGCCATCAAAGAAGTGATCAACGAACCAAGATATAGAACGCAAGTTAAAAAGCGTCAGATATTGCTCAGGGACCAAAAGGAATCGCCGCTGGAGAGAGCCATTTATTGGACTGAATACGTAATAAGGCATAAGGGCGCATATCATCTGCTGTCGCCCGCGAAAGATCTGAACATTTTCCAATATTACATGATCGATGTTGCTTTAGCATTTTTTGTCTTATTCATCAGTGTGTCGGTGCTTGTAGTGTATGTATTACGGTCGGGTTTCAACAAATTGGTCGACTACGTACAGAGCAAACGTATGGATCAGTTGATCGACAAGTCGAGCGATTTAGTGAAACGGTCCAAGAAGTTAATAGACCACTCGATAGCGAAGAAAAAGTTGTGATTCAGGGTCAATTTAATGTAAGTTACCGCAAAGCTGCGTCCACACTAGTTTCTACATAATTTTCAAAGTTGAAAATCACTTTTATTTGTATAACTAGACTCTCTCAATGTATTATGATGATGATGTTAATTTGGAACCTTTTTATAACTGTCAATATTTTCTTCAAAATGAATAGTCCCACTATTTCATTTTGAAGAAAATATTACTTCACTTATGCCTCGTGTAACGTAGGCCACTAGTTGTTCGTTATTTTATTTTTTGATTTTCCTAATTGACAATTTGATTTGAATTTACTGTGCTATAATGATATATTTAAAAAAAAATTGTATATATTCTGTGACGTGTATGTTTCCTTTATAACGACTTAATTAAGATTATTTGAGTTTCATATTCTTTGTGGACACTGGCTTTTTGAGATTGTTAAGTACAATTAAATGTGATATGTAAGTTTTAAATGTTACGCCTGACATGTAAATATATTTAAATTAAGATTAATAAAAATTGAGAAGAATATGTGTCTTCTCTTCTGCTTTTCATTGCGAATCAAAATTTTATGGTCAGTTCATCTTTTGGTTAGTATCTCATAAAGTACTTAATCTTTGGACTTAATGTACAAAAATAGAACGATCGTCATTTATGAGGAAAAGATTAATAAAATGGAAGAAGAAACTAATCTTACAATTAAAATACCTTAATATTGTTAACGTAACGTAGTAAGTGTGAGTCGAGCTTTTTATTAAATTTCTGTTTTTTATATAACTAGATTTTAGTGACAAATACAATATTTTTTAAGGAAGAAATATAAAACGTAACATAAACAGAATCCTAACTTTATTATAAAACTAGCTTTCCACCCGCGGCTTCGCCCGCTTTGTCTAAAACATAATAAATTATATACTAAAACCTTCCTCTTGAAACACATCTATTAAAAAAAACCGCATCAAAATCAGTTGCGTAGTCTTAAAGATTTAAGCATACATAGGGACATAGGGACACGAAAGCGACTTTGTTTTATACTATGCAGTGGTGATACGAATAAACTTAGATAACGTTAATTCACGTCAAATTTTAATTAAATCACTGATAGAAAGTAGGATAAATTGACCTACTAATTTCCTTTTAAAGTGACCTGTAATGAGAAATTGAAAACAGTTTCTGTACGATTTGTTTCTTTTGTTTATATTTTCTGGACCAATATACTCAAGAGGAGAGAGGACTGACAATTGCCATAACTAATAAAATGATATCGATATTTCATTTGCAAGTATTGCTTATCGATATTCGATCTCACACATAATATGTATTTGTATTGATTTAATCACAAGGTAAGAAATAAAAGAGGAATAAAGAAAAATGTTATTTAATAATTATAGGAAATAACATAACTATATAATATTAAACGAATTATAAATTATCACTTCCATGTTGAAAATGACATAGGAAAGAAAATATAATATAATATTATATTTGATAAAACTACAGAAATAAATAAAACAGCTGAGATTATTTTGTAATATTGAAAGAACATGGCCAAAGAAATCCAAAATGATAAATACAATATTTTATTTTATTTAACAGGACAAAGTTCACTTATTCTAATAACTGCTTAATTTTCATAGTGAAAAGCGATCTATCTAGATTCTAAACTATTACATACAATATATTTTAAAACTAAAATATAATTTTATAACTTAGCAAATAATCACTTATTAGTAAATATGAAAAGTAACAATGAAGCCGTGCTTACAACTACAGACTACAGATTAAAAATTAATTAAAAATTTAGTATTTTTTTTATAAAATTTGATTCCAGCTTCACAAGCTTAGAAAATTATTACATTTCAATTTTGGTGGGTGTCTGAATGACGCTCGCATTATTATCTTTAACCTCCCCATTTTCTGGCTTCACTTTAGCAGGCGAATCGGTTGTTATCGCGAAGCGCATTATGTGGTCTGAAAATGAAAAAATAAATCGATTATTTACTAGGTACTTACTAAACAGCCAATGAAAATTACAAAAGTACATCCATATATTATAAAAATGAAACCCGTTTCGCCAGAAGCGTAGCGTGCCTTGGCGGGGCCCCGTATAAAAATTTGTTTGGGGGCCCTTAGGAAGGGTAATGATTTCTCACAAAAGCGCACATTGGGGGCCCCCTTGGCGCGGGGGCCCCGTATAATTGATACGGCAGATACGGCGGTAGCTACGCCCCTGCGTTTCGCGTTGTCACGGCATCACATGTGAACGGCTGAACCGATTCCGATAATTCTTTTTTTAAAATGTTTGTGGAAGTCCAAGGATGGTTCATATGTGGAGAAAACGTAAATATGTTTCACGGGCGACGCCGGAGTTAAATATTATATACATTATACATATATTGCAATGAAAATTATGTTTTATCAAAAGGTTGCAAAATTCAGGATAAGTAGGTACATGAATATATTGGGCAAGAGCATTGAATTTTTTTAACGCACTGATTACATCCTTCATAATACTCGCATAATTTTTCCTACGAGGAAATTTTGGGAAAAATCGTGAATTTCATGGTCATAATAATCTATACTAATATTATACCTAAAGAGGAAAGGTTTGTATGTATGTATGTATGTATGGTTTTCACGCATAAACTACTGGCCAATTTTGATGAAATTTGGCACAGATAATCTTAAGACCCTGAGAAAGAACATAGGCTACCTTTTATTGCGAAATATGTACCACGGGCGAAGCCGGGGCGGACCGCTAGTATCATATAAGATGCATATGACAATTAGTAGGTAATAACTCATATTTATACACACAAATCAAATCACCTAAATTCTGCTTACAATTACCGTTCTACCAATACACAAAATCGTAAAGATTCCTTGAAAATACCGTAAAGTTTTAGCTTTCATATCTCATCGCAGCTTTTGCAAGCGGCCGTATAACTTCGACAAAAGATATCCAGAATGTAGGTCACCGGCAAATCGTCAAATATTACATAAAAATGGACACGAATTCCCCAAATTATATCCATTTATGGGCCCAATCTCGGCAGGTTTGAAATTGAAAGTGAGCAGTCAAAATACGTGACCAGATGATGAAAATAAATCTTGGAGATAGGTTAGGTATTGGATTTAACTATCTGATGGATATATGGGTCGAATTTTTATGCGATTTGAAAGATGTGGATTGTGGGTTCTATAAATCATTGCTCTATCTTGTGAATGATAATAATAATTGATAAGTTCTCCCATAGTTTAGAAGGAGTTATTATTATTATAAAGTAAACTGTTTAGTCATCTGATAGATATATCTTACTAAAATATACGAAACATTTAACAGACATGTGTTATATTTTTAGAATTTTGAACTTTCAAGTCGCCATTTTGTAATAAAAAATATATCAATAAATAATCACAGCTTCCTTGCTGACGCTACAAGCCAACACGCACCATTTTAATCTCACCTTTGAAGTGGAACACGAGGCAAGCCAGCACACCTAAGATGCCGGTTGTCACTAGCAACCAGCGAACCACACCCACGATCCGCTTCGGGATGAAGAGTTGGTGCTTCAGCATGTTCACGAACGTCTTGTTGAGGGAGAGACCCTGTGATGAGAAATAAGCGATTAAATACATCTAAGTAAATATGATATACCAGTTGTGGCCTGCGGTTTTACCCGTTTTGCTCCGCTCTTATTGGACTTAACGTGATGATAATAATATATTCAATGTACAGGTTTTGACTTTCCTACGATTTTATAATATGAACAGATAAGGATTTGTGCATTTCGACATAATTTATTGCAGTAAAATGTTGGTGGAAACAAGAAGTTGCTTATAAAATTGACAGTAGTAGTAGAAAATTTAATAAAATAGAAAAAATACGACAATATATTGCAACATTTTGAACTTAATTTATTATTTAAGAACCGCATTCAATAGATTTTGTAATAATATTTCAGTGTAAGTCTCTAAAGTGAAAAGCATCACTTTAGAGACTTACACTTACACGTAGGCCTAAGTTGATTCTTTAGCCTTTCTCTAAAGCCTAAAGTATCAACTTAGGCCATCTATCAAGACAAGTTTAACTAAGCCACATCTCGGCCTCAATAACAGTCTCGGTTTTGTGTTATATCGAAATTGTTCCTTTTATTATAATAGTTTTTTATATTAGAAGTTTCAAGTTAAGGTATTATGGCTCCTGTGTAGGTCTTTAATTAATTATAGTATATGTTTATATATATTATATTATCCATATTGAATTTATACTGCGATTTTTAGAGTAAAATCTATAGTAAAATATAGAAATAGTTATGACTGCGAAAGTCATTTGCTAAACATGAAACTATTTTTGTCGATATACGGCAACGATATTCTTTTTAAAAAGTTTTAGGTATAATATTTTAAAATGTAGATAATTGATTGTATGTGTATTGTGTACATGAAGGGGTTTTTTCGATTGCAAGTATTATGTGCATTTGACTTTTACTTATTACTTATTCATCTACGATATTGTTTCCTTTTTATAAAAGACCCATTCGTAGTGATTCATCATTTTTAAATCTATGTAAACCTAAGCCTATAATTTCTTTGCGACCGTAACGTCTAGAATTTTTCGCAATATAGTGAAATCACATGGCAATTCTCAGATCATTAACAATCGGTTTGCGTGCTTTATAATAAAAAGTTTTGATTCATGACGTCATTGGAAATAGGTTTTATGCTTTGATTGATAGGTATTTAATTAGAATAGTAGATGATATAGTATATTTCCCGGAATGCAATGATAACTGAATTGTAATTTCACAAAGTAGGTATATAATATTCAGATAGAGAAAATGGATTGTCAGCATAAAGCATTCATTTATTTTTCAGAGATTACTTCCTATTTAAACAAACTGCCAAACTTACAAATTACCTGTTTGAAAAGTCTTTGAAGTATTATACTTTGAAGTATTATACATATGAATAGAAATCGTATTGTGTCATTTTAATAATTTCTATTGTAGAGCTTATAATAATTTACCTCTTCAATCCAAAACAAAGGTGCCATAGTGTTCGGTAAATCCTTAAAAAGTTCCATCTTCTCCGTTTGCAATAGTATTATGTTGAATTGTACCCTTTGCTTCGCAACCATTGGTGTCCCAGTTATCTAAACACAATATTTCGTATGTAGAGCTACATATTAGGAGAGTATAAGTTAAGCAAAATGACATGTTTTATATATATATAACTAGACAAATATTTTAAAACTAAAATACGACAAATCTAAAAAAACCTCAAAATTAAATAAACTAACCGGTTCAAAGTCAATAACAATTTCATGTTCTTCAACATCTGGATTCAATCCTTTAACAGTTTTTAACAATTCTGGGTCACTATCGTAGTAATGCGGCAGAGACACATACATGGGTGCTCCTATACATTTAGAGAGGTCCATCAGTCCTTTGGGAGGGCAATTGTCAGGGGAAATACAGTAACATTGGAGTTCAGGATCGTTGGCCAGGTCTCCTATGTTTGCAATGTATCTGTGTGTTTTGATACCTCGGTATGACGTCTTTTTCTGGTACCAGGGTTTGAACGTTCTAGAATTAGATTAAATGGTTATGAGAGAGGCAATAGGATAAAGGAAAATATATTTTTAACACAGCCTCAAGAGATTTGTCAGATTTTATGAGCGTACAACTCCAAGAATATTTCAAATTAATTATATCTGCTTCTACGAATCAAGACAAATATTCAACTGCTCCATATATAGATATTGCGTGCGTGACTTTTAATCCGGGACTTCATTAGGATTTATGCTTGTGAAAAACGTGTTAGAAATTGACGAAGCTCCCGTCTCGTTTAAGATTAGTATGAATTCCAATACGGTGAAAATTATCATCCAATAAGTTTAGCCCTTACTCTCACTTACCGACACAAATCCCCTGAAAAAGATTCCAGTCTATCGAATTCAGTCAAAAAAGGCGGGAATACGGTCCCATCAGTCCCCTGGAACTCGTTGCAAGAATCTCTCCACACTTCTTGTTCCGCTTTACCGTCAATAGCTACCACCTTACCGACATCCATAACGTTTTTAATACCGCGCTTGACTGTGACCACGTGTTTATCTATTGTGCCATTACGCTGCAATGAAAATATACAAATTGCGTCTTGTTCTATGATATATTTATTTATATATTGGCATCAGATTGTACATTATATAAACTGTGAACTTTTTGTAGCTCTATGTGTCTCGTTTTGTAGAGACAAATGCTAGAGAAAAGAAGGATTTCAATATTGTTTGTCTCAAATAAAACATAAATGGAGTGAATTCTTAATGTTTTAGCAAAAATTTTTCATAGACGTTTGAGTATCTGTTACAGATATTATTGAGCTATAAAATAACTCGGTGATATCTATCCTCCCAAATAGAGAAAATATAAGCCTATAATAAATTATTTATGTTCTTCTTTTTGTCGAATTATCAGCACTTTTACATTAGAATGTTGAGACAAGTCATTGCAGATTTTTATGAACTTAGTTTTAAAATAGTCCTTATGTAAATACTATAAAAATTCTGTAAAGAATATTAAGAGAAAGCTAAGAGTGAAAAGTGTTTCAGTGTTTAAGTCGACAGCCTTTTAATGAAGACAAAGAAACTTCCTATTTAATTTAACTCAAAGTTTGAAGGGGATAAAAATATTTGGAGACAATGTTTAAAATATTCGCAAAAGTTTTTGATTTAACGTTTTATAGAACATTATTAATTTTACTTTTTTATAAACACCAAATACAATTATTTTTGTTTAAATGAATGATTCGGGCTGTTTTGACTAAAATTTTTATATGTATTCTTAATGTATGCTTTAATAATAATTTTAACAACGGTTGTATTATTCGTTTTCCCTTTTCGTATTTTCCAGGAAGCAAATGGGGCCGTTTTGCGTCAATGTATTATAACGAAAATATTCTCATATATTTAAAATATCAGTTATATGTATCATTTAAAAAACTGAATAAAAAGGTATTTATTTATATTAGGTATATACAAAAAGGATAATTAAGTAAGTAAACATGATACTAAATGATGATTACTATTCCGTGAAAATTAAATCATATGTCTTGCGATAGCGTCATACTAAGTATAAAGCATGTTTATATCTCCCGAAAAAAAATCGCTACACTTAATATAAAGTTATGCAATTATTTTAAATTATTAAATAATAAAACTAACTAGTTTCCCATATTGTAAAAGTGCTACAGTATACCGTTACTTATAGCATATAGGTATATTTTTACGCATCGAAAAATATAATCATATCTCCTTTTTCTGCGTCTTACAAATATGCAGACTAAAAACCTTATTCTGTTATTTTATTTGGAAAACATTGAACAATCTCTGCGTGAAAGCCATTAGGATTATATAAGTAAGTCGTTGTTTACGAGCTAAATCTTATTTAGGATGTTCTAAAATATTTTTCTGAGTAGGAAATATAACTTGAGTAAAAGATATTTGAATACTGATAATACTTGTTTCAAAAATCCCTGTTTGTAAAAATATAATTAATTGTTACTTTTAAGAGTACAAATAGTAAAAGATTTTTTGTAATATTTATTTTATACCGCTCGCGCTTGTAATTAAATGTTTACTTGTTTCTTATATTCTATTTCCTATTTCCCTATTACATATAATATTCGGGTTGGGAAGTGCCAAAGATTATCGAAAAGAAAACAATGTAGAAGGCTAGTACTTATATTATTTTCTGCATATCAGTTATCACTCATAAGAAGAAATTTTGTTAATTAAAGTAAAAAAAAAATCCGTATAATTTTCAAACGGGTGTAAAGAGAAGAAGAACGGGTATAAACTTTTAAAAATAAGTTTATCTGATATATTAATATCAATGTTTTAATTCCATTACCTACCTATTAGCACAGTATTACATAATTGTAATACTGTGCTATTAGTCTGTAGTCCAACAACTTAAAACAACTTACCATTCCAAACAACGAAAACCTATATTGATTGTTCGGTTCAAAGATCAAACTATCGGCTGCTTCTTTCTTCAGTGCAGTACACACAGCTTTCGGAGCGAACTCAGTGCGAGCACAATTTATAATTACACCTCTAAATAGGAGATCCAATGCTTTTACTTTCAAGAAAATGCTCTCCGGACCATCGAAAATGCCGTTAAACGCCTTTCCTAGCATGCTTAGCATGGCTGGCTTATCGCGGGATACAACTGTTGCCATGCTCTGAAACAAATATGGCTTTAATCGTATGAAAAGTACGCTCATTGATCATTAAGTTGTGTAAGTTTGTGTTAAGCTGTGCAATCATTTAATGTCATAAGTTTAGTTTACCAGAAATATTTAATGGTGTATGAAGTTCCAAATTAAATTATTATAATAATTAATGACATTACGGACATAATGCATTTTATCTATATTTTTCACAACCAGTACTCACAATCATGAACATATGGGGTAAAACCAATTCTTCTTCACCAGTTAGACCAGGCCCCGAAAGTTCCTTCTTGAAGTAAAATGTATCTCGCTTTTTATATGTTATAGTATCTGAGTCTTCATGATCTTCGATATCTACCTTCTCTTTCCATTCTCTGAAACAATTGAGTTATTGAGAACTGGCTTATACATTGCTGCTATGCTCTGCTATTAATCATAGCGTTTTAACGGATTATCGATATATATAAAACTCTTGCGTTACTTTGTGATTCACAGACTGTCTGACGGACAACGCACAGTCGAAACTACTCAGCGCAGAAAGTTGAAATTTGTTATGAAGGTTTCCTAGGTAGTATAAGGAAGCATTAAGAGAGGCTTTTTGGAAACTTTCTTCATCATTCTTATTTTATTAGAATATTATATTAATTATAAGATATAGAAGAAGTTACCAAATTGTAGGTAATATAAGTAATAAACACTTTGAATACCTGATACAGCCCAGACACGTTTCTACATAGCTGATGTCAATTAAATAGGGACCTAAGGCTAAGGGGTTATTAATTAGGAAAATCAGTTTACGATTATAATGAAACTTGAGGGAATTCATGACCTACATTGTGTATCAAAGACAATGAATTCATGACCTACATTTTGTATCAAAGACAATTGTATCAAATCAAATAACTTTTATGTTCGTTATTCGGTACCTAGTGACAGGTTGTTTCAATTTTAATGACACGTCATCGATATTTTCTGAGAAACATGATGAAGAAAGGGATGACAAAGGTTTTCGGAAGGTATGGTTTGTAATGAAGTATATAATTAGTGTTAAAGATTATGTTTCAAATATATTCTGGGATGTTATTCCATATTAAAATATTGTGTGGTTTCCTTTAATAAAGCCTCTACCGACTAACATTTTTAAAGATTACGAAAGTCGCTTGAAATAAATTCTCAATAATTTATTCCTTGTTGATTAATTTCAAACCGTAAAGTAGTCCCTAGACGATAATGCAAGCATGACATGCCTTTACGTGAATTTTCATACTGCATGATATGATAAAATATCATAATGCATATTTATACAGTTCACGCCCAGTCTGAGTGTAGTGCATGAAACGCTCTTAGCTTTTGCATGACAGCAACCGATCTTAACGATTTTGCTGAATGTCTGTCTAACTTGCATGGAAAACTGTGATGGAAAACAATAGAAAGCTTCATCAATCAGCTGCCAGCACGTAGTTTGCATTTCGATGAAGCATGATTTTACATCAAATGAGCTCATAATAATTATTCTAACCCCACTATGTCAATTTCTTTAAGTGTAAACAGGCGTAGGGCATTCTTTCGTTGTTCTTCGAAAAGATTCTATCTAATGTTCTAATACAGAACAGCACTGAATACAACTTTTCGTTTACACTAAAACATCACGTAAAAAAGCTCTTGCTCTAGCTCTATGTTCGTTTGATGTTATTGCACCGTAAATGATACCGACGTAACACATGTCATGCGGAATTATCGTCTAGGGGGACGACTTTAAGTTGATCCAAAGCAAATATTGAATAAATTAATATTGTTAATAATTCCTCGAAGGCAATTTATCCCAAATCATGTAAACATTATACAATGAATCATGATTGCTTTTTAATTTTATAACAGACATAAATATAACATAAAAATTACGATATTAAACAATACAAATTGATAATTACGGTTCATAAGTAGGTACAATAATGTAATTATCCATTAGCATATTTTCATTTATCACAATATTGGTCTATGCAAAAGTAGATTGAGATGATTATAAAACAAACGGACACATTATTCCTATATTTATATAAGCAGTATGTGTAATGAGTATTCATACTTCCAGGAACATCACTGTGGATCATATGAGGATAATTAGAACGCAGTGTGATTTTATATGTATATTTATAAAGCAACAGCTGGTAGCTGTTCGAAAAATCTATAACATATTAATATTAATTAATATTATAAAGCTGTGGAGTTTGAACGCGCTAATCTCAGGAACTACTGGTCCGATTTAAAAAAATATTTCAATGTTCGATAGCTCATTTATCGAGGAACGCTATAGGGTATAGGATATTATCACGCTAAGACCAACAGGAGCGAAGCACTGTGGGTAAAACCGCGGGGCACAGCTAGTCCAAGATATACCTCTAATAACCAAACATTAAACCTCAATATTCATTTACACAACCTAGCATCCATTCAATTAAGCATGTTATCTAAAGGCAAATGTATTTTTGGCTAACAAGTCTACCATGATGTATCATGTGTTTAATAAAAGGGATCTCGTAGTTTCTCATTAATATAGCGAGCATAGGGTCTTGTTTTAATTTAGTTGCTGTGATTATGAGCACCTGTTACATGGACCTTCATTTCTGGCGAACATTTGGGTCTGCTATATGGAAAGTTCTGGAACATCCGTTGATAATGTAACATGCTATTCATTAAAACTATTTTACGTGTAAGCTAGAGATCCCGGAGCTATTCTGGCTTTGAGAGGATATTTAAAAGTGACGTTGACCTTAAAACTCTTAAGAATCTAAAATGTTAGAAAAAATATTGCAAGCAAACGGTTTTATTCGATTGTTTTTTTTAGTGATTATAACTGTATGTATGTAGACCTGAAAAAAAAACTTATATTCTTAGATCAAAAACGTGTATTTAACACGTTTTTGATCTAAGAATATAAGTTTCGTATCTAAAATTACATTGATTTGCTCTACCATGTTGTTTTTCTCATTACGTGATAAGCAAAAACAATACAAGTTTGCAAGACCTTTTTAAATCATAAGTGTATGACTTGGCATACTTTTAATATGTTATTATCAAATGATATACGAGATGTTTCATTATTTTAAATTACATGCTAGAGAGTTAGAGACACTGAAAATCAATGATATGTGTCCAGTTTTGAGATAGACTGCGCGGAACCAAAGAAGTATTGTAGGTTTTAAACGAATCTTTTGAAAGCCTAATGAAGTTTGTTCCATATGGTGTAGTCAAAAACTTTATCAATATTGCGGAAAGCTATGTTTATACCAAATATATTACAATAATCAAAATAACTTACTTACTGTCCACTTTCTAACAACTTTATAATAGTGCAATAAAGAAAACTTTTTATTCGATGCGTTTTTATTTTTATCCCAACTGAATGGGACGAGGGGACACAAATACTATTTTTAATAACTTCGGCCGGGAAAATCACTTTGTGAAACTTTTCCTTTTTATTAGAAAGAGTTGTTACGGATAGTCTTTTAATGGAAAAAGTAGTTCAGAAGATTCTGGAATCATGGCCCTTTCCATTTTTGATGCGACGTGTGTTTGTAATATAGAGTATTAGGTATATTATTTTAAAGAAAAAATGTTTTTGATGTTGATTTTTATACATAATCGCACCGAATTGTTTTGTATTTCCAAAAAATTCAAAAATTCAAAATTATTTATTTCTTTCATTTACATTATCATTTCATTTATTATGGTCTTAAACAAATTTGTGATTGGAACACTCCTAGTAAGCAAATAAAATGGTTGTGTCAGGAGGTTCCGCTCTTCCTTAACACTGTTACAGAAACAGAAATAAAACAATATGAATGAATACAATGCAAAAACATAAAAGAAAAGAAGGAATTTAATAAAATTTCCGGGTATATTGTGTTGATAGTTTAAAAAAAAAGTCATTCAGTATAATATTATCAGCTTATCTGGGCTATTGTGCATATGCTGAATTAATAAAAAAGAGCGTGTGTGCCGGCACGTGTCAGAAGTGCAACTTCTTTGGCAAGAAACCAAAATTGTCGCCTAACTCCATGACGTGACGGTATTGCCATGACGCGACCTTGATATTTTACTCTCAACACGCCTTAAGAAGTTTCACTTCAAAAAACAAATATTTGAAAAAAATAATAGTTTTCCTCATCTACCCGAGCCATTACTGCCTTATTACGTATATGTTTTCATCATATACTCACTCAAAATAATAAGGTCCAACCTCCTTAACGATAGGTATTCCACCTTTTTGCACCTCGTCCGGGTTCGTATAGTTAAACAGATAAACTTTAAAGTCCAAGGCGAAAGGTATTGTCTCCCACATTTTGCGGACGTCCGTCTTCTTAGATAGCGCCATTTCCTTGGAAATAATACGAAATATTTATATTAGAAGGCATATTATATAGAGATATTTCATATTAGTAAATATATAATACTCTACTTTGTCTCTCGCAGATAGAGTTGACTTCTCTACATCAGGGAGATTGCATGCAGGTTGCATTATTATTTCAACTTTTTTCTACGTCTCTTAATTATAAATTTAAACATTCATTGTAAGATAACTACGAAAATTGTGCTTCACGCATTAATTTCCGATCCCATTGAGAGGTAAATTTAATCTCAAAATCACCCTTCCCAAACCCGAGTTTCGGATTTAATTCGCAATTCTTTCTATTAACTTCCTACACATGAAACCGCAATCTGTTAATAATTGGAGCCTTTCAAAGGGTTTATTCATTTATAAAAACAATGAAGCATACCATTACGAAGTTTACAAAGGTGCCTCCAAGAAAAATGTTCTCTCATAATATTAGTCTTTTAGCAAACGCCTACAGATAACCCTTTTTCATGTTAATTTAGGTTTAGTTTTAAACTAGAACTAATAGTTAGAATTTTAAAACTTTACAAATTTGTAAATCAGTGTTAAAATTGAAAATTGAGGTTGGAACATTCAGGCGTGTTATTGTAATACCTATGTATATTTTACTGGGCAGGATTTGTAAAGTTAAAATTGAAACTAGGTTATAATTGCGTAACAAAGAGCGAGGATATAATATATCTATGATGATTGATAAACCATTTATTATTTTATAATAACATAGCAAATTGAGTTATTAAATGACGTATGCAATTAACTTATATTTTTTATGCACAAAACTTATGTTGGCACAAACGTTTGTTGATTTCATTCAAACATTTTTTCATATTATACGCGTATAGTTAGTAGAAAAAAACTTTTATTTAAATGTAGGTATATAGATAGGATATTTTCTTACCTTTTTCAACTGGCCTTTAAGAATAACAGGGAATAATACCCAACCGAAGAGAATTCCAAATATGGCTGCACCCATGCAACCAGCTGCAATTTTCATGTGCTTTCGAAGCTGCATGTTGATCTAAAATGTAAACATTGAAAATAATCATGGAAATAATATCTATATAGTGAATACTGAAATTTTTATTTATATTAATATTTGAGTTCAGTAATAAACGAGGTTACATAGCGCAGGTAAAGTTATCTCATTATATTCTTCATTCTTGCATCCATAACTGGTGGATACAAAACTTTTCTTACCTATTGAAAAAAAAGGAATCCAAAACCAATGAAAGTTGTCATAACAACGCATATTTTCATTTATTTTTTGTTCATTTTTTTCACGACTACAAAAAATATTTATAACAAAATAATGATTGTAACAATTTTATTGTGGAATATTTTGCGAAAGTTTCTAATAAAAGAAAACATTTTAGTAGGGGAGCCCAAGAGGGGATTTTGGGATTTACTAGAGCGCGTCAGATTACTATAAGGGAAGGTACCTTAGCTATTCATTAGTACCTCTAGTCAATATGAGCAGTTATGGTTGGTGGGTGCGCTCAGGCGCTCAGGATCAAAATTTAAAAAATCCATAATTCCCTAAGGTTGAGCTCGAATCGTCAGATTAGCGAAATGGGGACTTCTTGTATTGTAATTAACCCCCCCATATATTAATCTGACTCGCTCGAATAATATTACTTTAATATTTTACCCTTTCTTCATAGCGATTAAATCGCCACTTAAATATTCAGATTAATGTATATTTTATTTCAGTGACGTCCTGGAGCATGTAAAATATCAATATCTAACGCGCCTGAGTATTTCCAAGCCTTTTTTTAGGGTTCCGTACCTCAAAAGGAAAAAACGGAACCCTTATAGGATCACTTTGTTGTCCGTCTGTCCGTCCGTCCGTCCGTCTGTCAAGACCCTTTTTCTCAGGAACGCGTGGAGGTATGAAGCTGAAATTTATATCAATTACTCAGGTCTACTGTCCCTTGAAGCTGTGAAAAAATCAAACTTCTAAGCCAACGCAATCAAAAGAAACAGCAATTTGTAAACCTTGCAGGTTTGTACGGAACCCTCGGTGCGCGAGTCCGACTCGCACTTGGCCGGTTTTTTTTCTTTTTAAAATTAAAAAAAAACGCTCGAGTAAATCCACATTTAGCATTATGGGCTCCCCTACTATTTACAAAGAATTAGAAATAAAAGCATATTCATTTGATATTTTTGTGATCATGAAATAGTCAGTAGAAAGCAGCTGCCATAAAATATTTTTTCCCACCGTTCGTAAATGTGAAAAGAAGACATAAGGTGCAATTTTTAAAATAACTGCATCGATACAGCGTATTCATGGTTAAGCATATTACGTATTTAATTTATACCACATGTTTAGAATCTCATGATGGTTCATATTGCAAAAATATAATGCAATTTTTTTTTATAATTATTATTGTACGTAAATGTACGTTATATGCGTCTTTTGATAGATCTTTACATCCATCTGTAAGTTGATTCGTACGATAAGATTTTGGCTTATTCTTCTCAATTAAGTCTGAATATACCTAACAATTTACATACCACGTCATTTTTTTCAAGTATTATAACGTATATTCGCCTTTTTCTAGTGGAAATTAATAAGATTAACAAAAACGCTAAGACTAGTTGTGAAAAAAGTCTTGACGGAGTTAAAAAGTTAAAATTTTCATAATTAAGAAGTGAAAATTTGGTGTTACTCTACTAGAAAGAGAAAGAAACTAATAGCACAGACTAATAATAATATACTACGTATACTAATAGATATTAAAATTTTGCAATGTGTTAAAGTATGTGTGAGTGTAAAGACTTCGTATTTCTACCAAAAATCTATTTGTAAAATGTTCATATATCGATTTTTTGATTATTAAAAAAAGAAGTTTATATCTGTAAGTTTATAAGCAAATTTAATCGAAAAAAATGTAAATTAATATAACAAAAAAAAAATGCATGCGACTTGAATTCTTCGTAATGGATCAAACTGCAATTAGTTAATTAACATTTTAAAACTATCTATTTAAACGTAAACTGTCAAATACGGGCAATTAGAAAACGTTTTTAAAATGGTAGTTTTATACATTATTCGACGAATAAGTTTTATCCAAGTATTGAAAAATCGGCCCTTAATGTTGGAAATTTTGGTGGTTTAGTTGAATCTAGTTTCACTAGAGTATATTGGATGTAGAGATCCTAGAGTCAAAAGTTTTTTTTTTATATGTATTTCGTATTAAAGTATAAAATTTTTTTACAGAAAAATCAACCCGTAAAGATATAAACAAGGAAATATATTGTATAAATAAACAGACATAATATTCCTATGACTAATACGATATAATTTACCTATAATATTATGTATCTAGTGGTCTTTCTATCCAAGGGGTTACCTACTATTAAAGTTCTTAAATTTGCTATCATTGGTATGAAATTCTGAATAAATAGAGTATGTATTTTTGTGGAGTAGAAATACATTCACAATAATTTTTATTATTAAAAATATCTGACCTAAATATCTTTTTACATTTTGGGTTTGATTTATGTTCGCAATCCTTTACTAGTTTGAGATTTTATTAAAATGTTACAAAACTTATTATTATAATAAATATTTTTTTAATAATTAATGTAATACATACGTATCAGACCTATACCGTATAGTCAAGCGGCTGTCAGAATACTCGGGAAATATTGCAATGGTAAGAACCAAAGGGCGTGGTCCAGAGTACAGTCGGTAGCACAAGTTTGTTAAGTGATAGGTTATTAAAAAATATATTTATGGGAGTTGAAAAGACATGGCTTTTGTTATTAGGATCTATAATGTAAAGTTTGTGGAAATATTTCAATAATCAAGAATTAGAATGTATTAACATATTAAATATTTCAAAAAATAAATGTTTATTTATTAACACTATATTTTTATTATAATCCTGCTACAAAGCTATGACTGCTTATTTATAAAATTATTTCAATAGTTTATTTCATGACTGTACAGGTAGCGCCTTCGTATTGAGTGTTTTAAAGGTGCCAATTTTCTCAATCGGGTTATAAAATATATTATTTTGCAATAAACGTAGAATAGAGCACTAAAAATAGCAAATTGAAATAAATAAATTGTAAAAAAAATAGACTTACTTAGTTGAATATATTTTAAGTTTCTAAGTGCCGATTTTTCAATGCTTGGATAAAACTTATTCGTCGAATAATGTATAAAACTACCATTTTAAAAACGTATTCTAATTGCCCGTATTTGACAGTTTACGTGACATTTTAATAAAAAAAAATTTGTAAAAAAAAAATATTATCGTGTAATAATTTATTGGACGGATAAGTTTTATCCAAGCATTGAAAAATCGGCCCTAAATTAGATAAAATATTTTTTCATTTTATTAAACTTTAAATTGAACTAAATAGAAGAAAATAATAAGTATCTCACTTAGAAATAAATTTATTTAAATTTTTAAGTAAAATTTTGAATTATTGAATATTATAAGTAGAAATATTTTGTGTTTTATCAAAACTTTACGGAACTCTACTAATAATAAATAGGTAAGAAATCTTTTATAACTTAAGTACAAGTGTCAATGTATGAGGCGTGTTTGAATTTAAAAGTAGGCTGGTTTTCCAATACTGTTTGAAGTTGCCTTGTAATTTAGTTTTTATGTTTTTGTAATAAAATTACACGTTCTGTTTGAACAAATAGGTATGTTGGATTTGTGGCAATTTAATTTTTTTAAAGGTACTAGTAATTGTACGTTTTAGCAAAATATAAGGATATTTTCATATAAGGCATTTCGAATCTGCATTTTTATGCAATTACTACTTATAGCGTTATACAGCATTGATGGGAAATTAATACATATATATATGTAAAAATGTTAGTAAACTTTTTCGTAAAAATGTATCGAAAGATTCCTGAGTGTTCGTTCAAACATAAAAGCAAATTATTTCGAGTTTTGAGGTCAATAAAAAAAAAACAATAAAAATAATACCTTAGTTATATACCTATGTGCGTTTTTTTTTTCAGTAATTATATTAAATTCAAAGCGATCCCTTGGCATTTAGATATAATAATAGGTTGAAACTTTATTATAAAATAAATAAAACTCGTAATATATATTTAATCACACTCCTTTATTAAAACGAATTCTAAACTTTTAATTATAGCTTACAGAATTATAAGTGGTAGGTATATTTTAAACATATTTATAAAGAAATTGGATCATCTACTATTACTACTGCTCTTTTACATACTAATAAATAGGAAAAAAGCTTTATATAACATAAAAAATGTTCAAAAATATTATGTATAAGCATAAAAGTGAAGTCAAATGCCCCTAGTGGGGCAAGGGGCAGATGCATTATACATCTGTTTAACTGATCAATTTTCTTTAGGGACAAGTAGGTGATCAGCCTTCTGTGTCCTGACTCCTGCCATACTGAGGCATTTTTTTCTTCGTCTCCGCCGGGAATCGAATCGTCTCCTCGGTTCTACGCTCACGCGTCAACCACTGTACCAAGGAGGGGGTCAATGTATAAGCATGTTATTTTAATTTAAAATGTTCCAGCTTATGACCAACAGCCATATACAGGTTTTCGATAGTACACGGATATTCTGAAAAGAAATAATATATGTATTAGAGAGATTTTTCATTGTTATTCACCTAATTTAATCTAATTCATACCAGCCAAACCAATAAGTCTATCTAATTATTTGTGACTTCTTGGTAACAAAAGAAAATATATTTATCGTGCGAACTGTTAAACGTATTGAAAGATTTAAATTCTACTACTTCTCCATTTACTAAGCATTGTTCTTTAAATTTTATTCACTAATGTAGTTATTGGACAGCTTAAAATTGTATGAAATAGCTCTTACTCGGAAAACCATTAAAAGTGTAAAATATTTTTCGTAATCGATCGAGTTATTGAGTTGTTACTAAAAAAAATCCTACAACACCCACCTAACCTTTACTAAAATTGCGATTGAAGTAGGAAAACTTAAAATATAATATGAATTATCCCTTATATTTAATACCTTATTGATATAATTTAGTAAATTGTTAGACTGGATGTAGGAAGCTGCCCTCAGTCTTCTAACCCCAAGGCCTATACCATATTGTTTAGCGTATTGTTTGAAATATATTCAGATTTCAAAGACAATAATTGTGTTAAGTTCAGGGAAACCGAGCTTTGTCGTTTAGTTTCAAAGCTAACAGTCGCTATTGTTCAATTAGAGGCCAGTTGAGACTGACGTGACGAAAATATATACCTAGTTTTGAGTTCGTCTTGAAATAAAACAGAGATTCAAATGTTTGGTAAGTTTATGATGGTGAATGATGTATTTTTAAAACAGGTCTCATGAACAATATTAGCTAATAACTAGAGGAAAAATGTTCAAAACAGAAGGGATGCTATTGTTAATTTATCCGCAGCTTCGCGCAGTCAAATAAAAATCCGCATAGTTCCCGTTCCCGTGGGATTTCCGGGATTGCGTCATTTTCCCGGGATAAAAAGTAGTCTATGTCCTTTCTCGGGTATCAAAATACCTCCATACTAAATTTCATAAAAATTGGTTCAGTAGTTTAGGCGTGATTGAGTAACAGACAGACAGACAGAGTTACTTTCGCATTTATAATATTAGTATGGATGGCAATCAAAAAAAAAATCTCTCCACTTTACAATGTTTCTGCAGGCATTTATAAAGCGGGTTTTAAATCGGTAAAAAATGTCATCCTATATTAATAAAAGAAAAGCAATGGTGGCTCTTTGGTGAGGAGATCCAACTTCAAATCGATTATTCGTTTAAACGATTTTTATTGAATTAGGGTAAAAGTGGGATAGATGCCGCACCGGGATAGATGCCTCACTTCCAAAAAAGCTCACTTCCCAGAGTCGTGACTACGAATTAATGATTTAAATAGGAGCTCCTATCACCCCGCACCTCGGGTACGCATGAGCTGTTGTTTGGTGAAGACGTGTTTCGCTAGTGCGTGTTATAATATCCGCGGCGAACTTCATGAACACGTTAAAATTTAAAAAGGTTGATATTTGCCTTTGCATAACTTTATAAGTATTAATAAATTTCACTATATTTCTTATTATGTCTATACACTGGTTCATTAATTACAAATCTAAGTGAAAATAGTGGCTCTTTTGTTTTTATTTAATAAAAAAAATACTGGGGCAGCTATCCTTATCAAAAAGTATAGTTGCCCCATTTTTTTCGAGGGATAGATGCCCTTAGGGGCCTCTAAGGGCATCTATCCCTCAATACATATGTACATGTTATTATCGATAATCACAGGTACTGTTTATATTTTTACCTGATTGCGTCTGAGGTTTTCTATATGTTAGCCGATTTTACTCGTTTAATTTGGTTTTTTTGTGTATACTTACTTATTAATGATCTGCCCTTATACTGATTGTAGGAGAACCACGCCACGAAAATACAAAAGAAAAGAAGGAGTGCGAGCGCAAGTATATTCTTGGACAACAGAACAACTGTGTTAACATGACATTTGCTGGTTTATCATATAAATTTTATTAGATTTCGCGTTTATAGAGTATGTAAGGCATCTATCCCACTCTGCAGGTATCTATCCTCCTTAGTATTTTCATGGTGGGGCAACTATCCAACTAGGTAGGCATCTATCCTCAAAAAAGGTGTTCTACAAAAATGTTTATTATACATTATCTATAAATGATAGGATAAAAAATATATATAGTAATTCAAAACAGATAATTAACCTAGCTATATTCATACAAAGTGTTCGTATAAGATTCATGTTATTAAAATTATGAGGCTATTTCAAAAAGTAGGGCATCTATCCCACTTTTACCCTAATGTTATGTATGTTAACATCGCCACTGCTCAAACGGTGAAGGGAAACATCATGAGGAAACCGACATGTCGAAGAATCAAAAGTTTGACGACACGCACTTGGCCAGCGTGGTATGGCCTGTACCCTCATAGGAGGCCCGTGTCCAAGTAGTGGGAACGTAAATGAACTGATGATGATGGTGATGATGACGATGATATCGTCAATACATACCAATATCCACCCATTGCTCTTCATAGCCTGCATCAAGACGCGCGGCTGATATGGCGTCTCGGAAAGCATGGGTGATCACTGCAGCTAAGCATAGGGCTGGTTCTCCGGTTGCTGGTGAAAGTATACAAAAACATATCTATACTATATACTATATACTATAATAAAATAATAATATTATAAAGAGGAAAGGTTTGTATGTATATATGTATGTATGGTTTTAACGCATAAACTACTGGACCGATTTTGATGAAATTTGGCACAGTAATCTTTAGACCCTGAGAAAGAACATAGGCTACCTTTTATTGCGAAATATGTACCACGGGTGAAGCCGGGGCGGACCGCTAGTTAGCTATAAAGGTATTAAGATTTATTATACTAAAAAAAGGGAAATATTTTAATGAGATATTACGATTTTGTTATTCTCCATTTTTCATGTGAACAAGTTTAGATAATTAACATTAAAAATAACCACCGATTAATTTGGATTTCAGATGAAAACACTGGAATCTTTGCATTTGAAAATACATCTTATCTTCTTCGTTATATTTTCATAATAAATATGACTTTAATGTATGCAAATTTAACACAAATTTACACTAAAACACTTTAAACTCAGGTCATTAGCCTTGATATTCGACGTACAGTTTAGCAAAGATTTAAAAACTATCATGCATGCACTTAACAACATAATTTTGTACTATACTTATAATTTACTAAAAAAAACACGTTCGGCATTTATTATTATTCGGCATTTATTATTATTCGGTATTTATTATTATTCGGCATTTATTACAACGGGTCACCATGAAATTTGACTTTGTTTGCAAAGCATTAAATTTCGTAGTTTAGGTCGTAATTAGACGGAAAAAAAATATATGGCATGAAAAACTTTGCTTTTGTGCTTAGAAGACTGATTGAAGGAAATTTTTAAAAATCTCGGATTTTAATTTTTGATTGAAAATAAAACTATTGAAATAAAAATGTTTATTATTTTTATTGAGTTTTACTATCAAATTAGCTTACAGAAAAGTGGAAAATAACTTAAAAGTGCACACTTTTACTTTTTCTTTTATGTTCATAGCTACTTTCTCTCAATAAACCCCAAATATAGTCGCCTATCATGTTTTCATTGTATTGGCCTTGATAGCGTTGTTCAAAATTGATGATGTCCTGATGGAAACGTTCTCCTTGCTCTTCGGAATAGGCTCCCATATTGTTTTTAAATTTATCCAAATGAGCATGCAGCATATGTACTTTTAATGACATCCTGCAGCCCATGGCCTTAAAATTTGTAATTGGAATTTGCCTTACCTTCCAAACACCTTTTACAATGTCTACAAGCAATATGTGGAGCCCATGGCTTATCTTGATTCCGTACAGGACAGTCAAAATATGCTTCATAGGCTTCACAGAGAACGTGAGATGTCTTTAGTTCATATTTCACGTCTCGAACTTTAATAAATTGACCACATATAAAACAAAATGCATCAGCATCGTATTTGCACTTTCGTGACGACATTTTAAGTTATTCTGGGCTTGTAAATAATACCTGATGGTTGTTTATCACTCGGGTGCCATCTAGCGGCACAGTGTAAACGTTAATATCCCACTCTCACCGCGCGGTCTTTTTAAAAATATTAAAATCAATTAAAATTTATGAAAAAATTGAAAAATTAGTATAATTATTATAACTATCACAAAAGCAAACTTTATACCGAAAAAAGGTATTTTCTTTTCGTTTTTGTGCATAACTAACTGGAAAATAATAGTATAAACTTTAGGACAAAGAACGAAAATTTTTTTGTTGAATCGTGTTATTTATTTAGGTATTTTAATAAGAAATAAGCTAAAATCAGATACATGAAGCATAATTAATAATACCACGCAAAACCAATTTTTTTCCATATTTTCTTACCTTTAGATTGCAAAACACCACAGGAATTCGTCGAATTTCTTCTAAAATACACCCTAAAATCAGCTGGTATATCCTTAATACCAGGGGGCTTATAATTCCAAGTGCGAGTCGTCAGAAGTTCACCCGTATTCTTGTCATAGATTAATTTCTCCGATGTCCAATAACCCAATCCCATTACAAACGCCCCTTCAATCTGTACGAAATAATTGATTTCATCATATTTTTAAGAAACTCTCTTACATTTTAATAAAGCCTTTTTATTAACTATGACTCTTTTTGTTTAATTTTTTTAAGATTTAAAAAAAAAAATTCAACTAGAGTCTTGCTATCTTAATGATTGAATTTTAGTAATGCTTTCCTTTTTATGTATTTACTAGCTTCCGCCCGCGACTCCGTCCGCGCGGATGTCGGTCTTCGCGTGGATGGTTTATTTCTCCATTAACTCTGACGATGACATCTTATTAATATCTATTGGACCCAAATACGGCTAGGCCTATAATAATACGCAACGTGTGTTCGCGGTTCTACAGAACAACCTCTATGGATAAAACTGAAAAATTAAGATAATTTTTTTTCTACGTATTTTTCCAGGATAAAAAGTATCCTATTTTAAGCCCAGGATAATATGGTATAATTATACCAAGTTTCATCGAAATCGAACCGTTAGTTTTCACGTGATGTCTTCACATGCAGACAGACAGACAGACAGACAGACAGACAGACAAAAATTTTTTTAATCACATATTTGGGTTTGATATCGATCCAGTAACACCCCCTGCTATTTATTTTTTCAATATTTTTAATGTACAGAATTGACCCTTCTACAGATTTATTTAATGTATAGATTACATAATCAATTGCCTTTTAATAAAAATAAGATTAAATTCACAAATAATACATTTTCTACCAAACATTATTGAATACAATATACTCACTTGAGCTACATCTATTTCAGGGCTCAAACTTCTTCCAGTATCTTCAAGAAGATCGACTCTCTTTACTTCATGGTTTCCAGTCAAGCAATCGACTTCTACTTCTAACGCTACTACTCCATAAATATCATAAGGTTTAACAGGCTCATTAGTAGAATACATATAAGAGGCTTGTAAGTAAATTCCTGAAGCATGTGCTTTTTGTATTAGTTCCTTCCATTCTGGTTTATCTAATTCATCCCTAATAGGTTTTAATCTTTCTAGAAGTATCTCACAAGCTTTCATAGTAGCATATGCTACACATTCGCTACCAACACTTGCTCCAGTCGCCATACAATTAGGAGAAGTAAAACTATTACTAGGTTTTATAGAAATTTTATCTAGATCAATTCCAAGAACATAAGCACATACTTGAGCCACTTTAGTATTAACCCCTTGACCCATTTCAATAGCACCGTGTGTTACAGAAACTGTACCATCAGCATGGTAAATCGAAACTAAGGCATTATATGGACCTATGTAAAATAATTCATAAGTCATTGGCATTATTTTTAAGCCACGCTTCCTCCATCTGTTTTCTTTATTAAATTGCTGTACAATTAACTCTCTGTTTTGAAAATCAGCGTCTATTTTCAATTGATTTATTAATTCTGGTAATGGGTCTTCTTTTTTCATGTTGATTACACGAACTTCGATAGGATCTTTTTTTAATGTGTAAGCAATTTTCTCCATTATATATTCACATATTGCAATACCTTCCATTGAACCTAAAATTTAATTCATGTAGCATTAATAAAGTGACGTTTTTAAGTAACTTACTTATTTTAAACAACTTATCAAAATTCTTAACGAAGAGTTATTCGATTTTTAGATATTTTTATTAGATTAGGTAAATATTTTATTGTAACTTCAGCAGTTACTACAACATTCAACTTTAGTCATTATATAAGTTATATATATTAATATTAATATTAATATTTTTACCTGGTGCCCTACACCAAGTCGTGGAAGGCGTATCCGTATGAACAGTATAAGTTTCAAACGTCCATCGCTTAGTGGTATAACAGTTGCCAATAATGTGTCCCAAAGTCAGACCAGCTATCACTTCATTCTCTGCACAGCCCAAATCTTGATAGTATTTCAGTTTTAAATACTGAATTTCCCCTTGCTTATTCACGCCAACCTGTATCAATGATTTCGTTTATTAGTTCTGCTAAAACTTATCAACTGATTTAAAAAAAAAGTTCTCAATTCGACTGTCTTTTTATTGGGTTTGGTACCTCAGAACTTTCGACTGGGTGAACCGATTTTGATGAATCTTTTTTTATTAGAATTAGCAGATGTCTCTCGTCTTCCATTTCTGTCAAAATGAAAGTTTTTGAAATGATAATTTTGTAGTATTAGTATAAATACCTCAAAGCTGCAGTACGTAGGCGCTCGTTTTCCAACAATCTTCATATTGTCTTGCAAAGACAGAACGAATCTGCATGTTTTGTTTAGTAAATGCGATACGATTGCAGCTGCACACGCGACCTGTAACGATCTTGTTATTTTGCCGCCGTAAGCTCCTCCTACTCTTTTGACGGTTACGTTCACTCTGGAAGGGATAACGTGAAATTATCGATATGGAAATGCTTTCACGTCTTTTTTTTCAGTTAAAAAATATAGTAAAATTATATATGCTCAAAATATGATAATTTTAAGACTTTATTTCATATTCCCTTTGTTTGCGCACTTGCTTTAAACGAAACTTAGACTAACACACAAATCATCAAGTGATGATTGAAAATTAAATACAATACTATAAATACTATAAAGTAAGCTATTATGAAATAGTGAGCTCATATAATTGCAATGTTTCTATAACAAGTATATAATATATAGTTACAACTTAAAATCTAATTCATGAGCAATATCAATTTATTAATGATTCAATATTCTGATCATTTAAACAATTTCATTAACTCTACTTCAAAAGTAATTAATCTTACCGATTTAGAGGTACATTTAAACAATTTGCCACAGCTATGCTAGTCGCATCCAACCACTGCGTCCCTGCATATACATCTAAACCATCCTCATTTGGCACTGTTACACAAGTTTGAGTCTCCATATAATAATGATACTGAGACCCCAAATTAATTTCGCCATAAATAACACATTGAACATCCTTTCCTATTTCTGTAGGTTCAATTATTTTAAATGTTTTCACTCTTTTCTCTCTTTCAGGTGATTTAAGAACATCTGCTATTGTTAAAAGTGGTTTATTGGTATTGATGGATTCATATTCAAATTTAACTAACTTCGCAGCACGAGTAGCAAGCTTTTGATTACATGCAACTATAATTCCAACTGGTTGTCCATGATATTTAACAGTTTTGGAACATAATATTTCTTCTTTGTCAGCTGTTAATGGAATAGCTGGAGGGGTGAATGTGTTCTCACCGGGAACATCTTTCGCTGAATAAAAAGCGGTTACACCAGGTAATTTCTAAAATATAATACCTACTTAAATTACTTAAGAAAACGAATAGTTAATTTAGTAGAGTCTATAATAATATTATATTTGAACAATATTGTTAGCTTTGGTTAAAGCGTATTGTTAAACTGTAAATATAGCAAATGCAAAAGGTGTTTTTTTTTTATGAAATATGTCATTTTTATTTAAAAATCGCAATACTTACCAAGGCTTCACTTGCATCACATTTCGTAATAATACTTCCAGCAGGTACATCAGCAGTTACAAACACACCAAATACTTCGTCATTTTGTTTCGGTAAATCATTTGCAAATAATGCTTCACCACTGCATTGTAATAAAGCTTCTAGTTTTGGTATAGGTTGGTTTAAAGGCCAAATGGTTTTATCAGTTTCGTACATTTGGGTTCCTTGTGATATAATTCTCTTTATCACTTCTGACCCAGATTTATATCTGGGGTTTAATTTATCATCTGGACATAGATGAAGGATTGCCTAAAATGATAAGTATTTTAATGTAAGTATCGCAAATGAGTTTTAATTATATCAAAAAAAATTTTCTAGTTACTTTATAAAACAAAGAAACAGCTAGTAATTTTCGATAAGTCTGCGAAGGTTCCGTTGGCGTCGTTTCTACAATCATTTCGTCAAATAAAGTTTTAAGTGCTCTTTGCAGGACTTCATCCGTGAATGGATCTTTTTCTTTTAAAATAGTTTCTGTCTGAATGGCGTGTGTGAATTGAGACGATATTCCACCAAAGACCATCGTTATATTTTCTAAAACTCGACTGTCCTTTTTAAATTTGAAGAAAAATCCAGCATTAACAGCTGCATGAGCATTTTGTGATCTGGGCATAATCTGAAATATTTTAAAAATTATTAATATATAAATGGAATTACCTCAAATCCGTAATAAAAATTATTTGCCTATAGAGTACCTTGTAAGTTTTTATGCAGCAAAAGCTTGGCAGAGGTGGTAGAATAACATTTAAAATTATTTTTTTCCTCATGTCATATTTCAAAAAGTCCTCTAAGCTCATTATTTTACTTTCATTCATACTAGCTGCTAAAATTATAAATATAATTGATATTTAGCTATACTTTTAAATTATTTTAATATGTATAGTAGAAAGCAAAAATGTTCTAACCAACAGTTACCATAGCACCGACCGTTTCAAACAGAACAAAGGGGTCCGATTGAAATTCATTATTTAAATATTTAAGATACAAATTCCCACCGATTGTTCCAATCTATAAAATAAAATGGTTATTATAATTTAACTTTGAACCTTAATATAATTTAAATAATTAAATACATTACATTTTTAACAGGAATATGAGCCACCAAATCCAAGTGTTTATTAAATTCTTTCAAATACGCAAAGTCTTCATTTTCCGATGATAACTGTTGAAATATTTCAACCATATCAGTAAGTGTTGTTCCTGCTCCTAGTATTAGGTTCACATCTTGTGTGTGACCCTTTAGTTCAGTAATATTGAATATATCTATTACATTATCTGGATAACTTGTGACGTGGTAGACACCTGGTGAATTAGCTTGTGTTAATACTATTATGTATGATATTTTAATTAGGTATATGAAATATTATCTGCTCAAATTCAATTCGATCCGACTATATGTAATTTATTACTTTAGAAACTACTTATATTATTTTTTTAGTTCACTTACCTTGTCCAGTATTACCAGCAATCAATTTATAATTATCAGATTCATTCATAGCTTTAAACGCCTGTCGTAAACTATAAACTTAAGACCATTTATATTGTTGCGATTGTAATACTCTTACTTCATTATCATTTTTATTAAGAATACACCAATCATTATCTTTGAAACTATCATTTGCATTGTAACATTCCTTATGGTGACAGTTTTCTTTACATTTTACACCACAAGTATTGAATAAATCTAAATCTTCTATATCTTTAAGTTTTTTATCAATATTTCGCCCAGGATTTGTGGCAAAACTCTTAAAAGCATCAGCAATTGGTCTATATCCGGTACATCTGCATATGTTACCAGAAAATGAATTTTCAATTTCTTCTGCTGTTAGCTTTCCATTTTTAGACATGTAAAGACTGAAAAACAGATTAGAAATATTACAATATTATGACCACGATTATTTTTAAAAATAAATTTACTTTCACACTTTTAAAATAAATATAAAATGTGTAAAAGATTTCAATGAATTATTTACTGGCGACGACGTGGTAAAAACGACTGGACGTCATAAACAGAAATAATTACTAATATTTAACTTAGGACTTAACATTCTATTATTTATATATGTATTACTCTCATTTACCTGTAAAAGTTCATAACCCAACCAGGAGTGCAGTATCCACACTGAGTACCGTTAAATTTGGCCAGTCTACTCTGAATTTCATGATAGCCAATTATCCTGTTACCTATTCCTTCTACCGTCGTGATTTCCCATCCGTGACACGACAAAATGGAAACAAGACACTGAAATATTTAAATCCGAAAGAAATAATATGACGAACTTTTACTTAGAAAATATTTATGAGATCAAAATAAAATAGGTGAATGTAATTTATAAAACTATTTTATTTAGAGACTGTGAAGTTTCATTTCAGATATATAATTATTTAAAGAAGATTTTGCCTATATTTTATGCTCATTTAAAGAACATGAGTTTGCGATCTTAACCAATAACATGTAAGATTTTCTAGAAGTTTCCTTACCGAATTAACAGCAAACGTCTTAACTTCATAGCTAGGTGGTAGTGACGCTTGGACACTCACGATGCAGGCCCCACAACCTCCCTCATGGCACATGGCTTTCGTACCACTTAATGTTACTTCACTTCTTATGTAGTCATTTAGAGATACTTCTGGACCATATCTACCATCAGCTAAAGATATAAATGTATATAGACTACTGATTTATGTGTTTAATTTCAAGTGCGTGGCTTGGAATAAATTTAGTTAACTTTTCATACATTTTGAAAGACTTAAAATTTAAAACGAGGATACTGTTTTTGTCAGTATGATTATCTTATATAAATTAAATTTCAGGTACGTTAGGTACTAAAAGGTTTGTTTCAGGCCTCGTCGATTTCTTTTTATAAGCATATAATATAAAGTTTTAAATAAAAAAAACATCTATCTAGAATGATCTAGAACGATTAAAACAGACAAATGACTTATTTATCAACTTTCGTGAGAAACTTTAGTTGAAAACTTGGAAATAATTGAGTATTAAAGTTTCACAAGACGGAATGTTACCTTCATATTGTTTCCCATTTATTTTGAAAGTGATCAGCGCCATCTGTAATACGTTTAAAAATCGAATTTACTTTTCTTAAAATTGTATATTTTTTTAACTATTCTATACTTAAACTTTCTATTTGAACACGAAAGATATCAAAATTGTAACGATTACGTGTATACCGATAGAATATTTTCTATATTTTACGATTTTTCTGCCCTTTTATGTAAATGGATGCCAAATAAAATAGATTCTCTGTCTACGACGATATAATAGCATGCTTAACTAGCTACTAATGAATTGTTGATGGCAGTCAATGGGAATAATGCTCAAAAATGAAAATAATGAAACCATTTCATGCATTGTCCTGTTCTAATATAATTTGTGTAATGATACCATTAGTGTGACCTTGTGAATTGTGTGGAAATTGCTTAATTTTATTTAATAAAGACCGTATATTTATACGTAAATAGTAGGTACCTAATTGGTCAAATATAATTTATAAAGTTAGGTCAAATATAAGCTTTCGAACTTTGCCCACTCTTTGTATATCTCTGAATGTTTGTTTCTCTCAATATTTGATCAAAACGACAAGGAAATCTACTTGGAAGATTTCCCTACTCTAAAGTTTAAAATTTTATGAACATCGTTCAAACAGTTTTTAAGTTCAATAGAGACTAAAACAGGTCACATAACATTTTTTGTCCATTAGATTATAGGAATCTATTGATATTTTTATTTTATCAATGATGATGAATGATGATGATAGATATAATTTGTTCAACAAAAAATTATTATTTTACAATTAGTATTCAACCTACTTAAGATATTTTATTAAAGCTTAAATAACTTCACTTACAATTCAATAAAATTCTTCTATGAACCTCTCTAAGCTGTATAGACATCACTAATGCGAACATGTTCAGTTTTAAGGCTCACAGTTTTACGCCATTGAACGTAACCTACCGTAAATAATAACAGCTTAAACAATACAGAGACAGTTTAAACAATTTAATATTAGCCGTAGCAGTAAATAATGCTATTATGAGAAGGTCAGGTCTTTATTTTATGGTAGTTGATAACGGGCATGCACTGTGTTATTACTCGTATTTACTGAGCATAATTTGAAGTTATTGCAAGCTCAATAGATATTTGCGAGACTATGGGGTATATTATTTTAGAGGTTATTATTATGCTACGTTTCCTGAAGGGATAACTCTACAAAATGTGTGCTTGATGTTTGTGAATTCTGCAATTCAAGTGTAGGTTTTCTTATGTAACTGACATTACAGTAAGTTTAAACTAACTTTAGATTTAGGCCCTTTTAGTTTAAAATATAATTTATTACGTAACTAACGAGTTCTTTTGTACGTCTCGTAATTAGAGACAGTGAATCTTCATTTAAATTTATATTTTTAATTCTCAGCTTCATTTTTGTTTTTTTTTTATTCTCCCCTATGTTAAGTTACTTTTCATGTTACGTTAGCTGATAAGGGTTTAAAAAATAGTATTATAATGAAAAATATAGCGTTTTATATTCGTAAAAATGTATTTTACTTCTAAACAAAGAATACTTAATACACGAGTACAGGCTCCACTTATTTGAAAACTTCCTGTGTTCAAATAGGCGAAAAATTTCACAATTTTGTTCAATGTTGTTTACGCAGTGGGTGCACAAATAAATTATACTCTACCTACTTGAAAAAGAAGGTATTTACTGTATCCTTCTCAATATTATTACAAACAGGGACTATACACACATCAACAAAGTCTAGGGATGTTTTGTGTTGTACAAAATCTTAAAATATATGAAGAATTTTGCGATATTGTAAATGTTGTTTCAAATACTTACTAAACTAAAACGAAGTTGTAAGGTTGTTGTTTTGAAAATAAAACTATTTCAGTCTTTAGATAGCCTATTTATTGAGGGAGCCTATAGGTGCCCATAGCTTAGGCACCGTCATCATCACGCTAAGACCAAGCTGACCATAACAATAATATAATAATATTTTTACGTATATTGTTAAAATAATGAATTATTTATGTAATTTTTATTGTAAACTAGGTTCTAAACTAGGTACTTGTATTTAAAATTGTTATAGATATAATATTTTCTAAGAAACTGTAATCAATCACAAAAACTTGTCAAACGTTGAAGATATTATCAAAATATAAATTGGTTTTCAAATCATTTACTTGCCCTGAGGTTGTATTTATTATGAGAAATCAAAGCAACAGATTACTTGTTTATTTGGTTTTCGTTTTGTAGTATTTTATAAACTAAGTAAAGCCCGCGGCTTGATTCACGTGGACTTTACAGAAAGGATTTTTGCTATCCAATATATTATATCCAGTTTCAGTCATTTTTTTATTTCCAAAATTATATTTTAACCCTTTTAGGGTTGGCATCCCAAGGCTCTGTAACAGCTCAGGTTTTTACAAACATATAAAATATATTATTTATTATCTTTGTAAATAAATACTGCATTGGCGTTTTTGAGGACTAAGTAAATTGTCAAAATAATTATAATGTACTCTGCGTTTACCATTTCCTTATTTTAGGGGAGAATTTTTGCACCTGGATACAGTCTGTCCTTTCAAACCTCAAGGCGCAATATTTTTGCTTTTCCGTCGCTAAATGTATCATGTTTCGCAATTCTTCAAAAATAAACTCACCTGTTAAAATTATTTCTTAGATTTAGCTCCATAACAAATTAGAAATAAATTAATTCATTCGAATGTTTTATTAAAAACTAAAAAGGGTCCTGAAAACAATACCTAAATAAACTCATATATTTATTAGATCTTAATCTTTATTTATATTACAATTTTATTTTATCATAACGCTTATAATATAAAATTTCTCCGAATAATATAAAAATAGTGATCACAAAGGATACTAGTAAAATAATAACTGGTATAATCGTATAATCGGTGTAGGATCTCTCATGGTCGTTACAAGAAAATGCTTGCTGACTCTTCAGTAACATTCGACGGACTAGGCCCGTTTCTTTTGCTTTTAGTATCCTAGAAAAAAATATTATAAATAAATAATTTATGGATAAGTTAAGTTAATAACTGTGTGGTATTGGTAAGGTTACCAATTAAAACAGTACCTATCTGATAATATTTAGATAAATTAACCTGCAAGCGTTGTTTGCAGGACAGTACTAATTAATATAATTAGTATTCCTCATTAGTTAGAATCGTATGTCGATCAAATAAAAATACTATCAACATATTTTGACTGACCGGTTGGCTTGGTTGCAGTGGCCCTGCCTTCCAAGCCAGAGGTCGTGGGTTCGATTCCCACCCGGGGCAAATATTTGTGTGATGAACATAGATGTTTGCTCTGTGTCTGGGTGTTAATTATCTATATAAGTATTTATTTAAAAATTATATATGTATGTTTATCAGCTATCTGGTTTCCATAACACAAGCGAAAGCTTAGTATGGGATCAGATCGTGCCATGTGTGAAAATTGTCCTGAAATATTTATTTATTTATTTTAAAAATAAGATGTAGAAAGAATAAGTTAGACCATTTTATCGAGTTTTGGTGTATCTATCCAGCTTTTACGGACAATAACAACCTTTTTTGAATTACTTATTGAGTCTATTTAAGGTATTAGATAATAATATACGTTACATTTGTCATACTGTAAAAACTACAAAGTTCACTCACCCTATCTTAAATTCGTCCTTAAACGCAAACTGTTTGGACGTATAGAAATATTTCTTCACCATAGAATACAAATCAACTTCAATAAGGTCGCATATCGCATCTTTGTCCAACGCTGGAAAATGGAGGAACGGAAATTGAATGGCTGTGTTAAGAATTGAGATGGGTTATAAACGCCATGCTATGAATATAGGTGTTTTTCTGCTACGTGAGAAAGGTGCACGTTAAACTGTTTAAAAAATAATTCATTTATCTAAAGAAAAGTATATTTTCTTAAATGTTATGTGCACTTTTCGCAAATATTTATATTTAAGAAGAATAAACATTATCAAAGTTATTCCCTATAAAATTTTGCTTGCTTTGTAATACTTAAAATACCTATAACGAGAAATGTAAGTTATATATAGAGATTTATTGTACAATGTCAAGGTACTTATTTAATCTTCAAATATCACATACATATACAACAATCTTTTAAAAACACAACAAAGACTATGAAAATCACCAGGGCCATTTAGTCCTTCATTTTATTACCCGACTTCAAAAAAAAGGAGGAGGTTATCAATTCGGCCGGTATGTTTTTTTTTATGTATGTACACCGATTACTCCGAGGTTTCTGAACCGATTTACATGATTCTTTTTTTGTTCGATGCGGGATGGTGTCGAATTGGTCCCATAAAAATTTTATTCGGATAGGCCCAGTAGTTTTTATTTTATGAGCATTTTTGTCTGTCATTGTAAATGTTGCAAGTGCAAGTTTGAAGTCGGTTGTTTTTAACGCAATTATCACTTGTGTCGTTAAGATGCATCTGATAAAAACGATTATATTTGAAAATATATTATTATGCCTAGACATAATAACATGGAAGCAAAGTGACATAGTCGTTCAATAACCATGGCGGTGACATTGATGTAGATATATTATTATTATTAAGTTAATAAACAGTTAAAATTAATACATCATAATAATGTAGATAACCTCTTCTAACGCAAAATATTTCTCAAATGTGATCTAACGTGACACGAACAAAACTTGTGAAAACTACGTGAAAACTAAAACCAACATGCAATTTCTAATAACTTTAAGAGCTGAGTGTTTTCAATACTCAACAGCAACAACAGCCAACAATTAAATATTTTAAACAACTACTTAAATAATATAAATAATAACTAACATCTCTTTATTATAGGGTATAACGAGGTATAATCAGACAAAACTGCGGTTTTGGTACCCTTGAGTGCCTCTAAGGCGGATGAAACATTCATTATTTTGACGTTATCCATTTTTTTGCTTATGAGACTCAGGTTTTTATCCATTCGTATATGTGGATTCTGAAATGTATGAAGATGTTATGTGTGTTAAAAGATTTTCCAATTAATTTATATTATAAAAATTTGTTGTTATAAAGTTTTTTTGTTACTAGTATTCTTTCTATGTGTAGCTTATAACGACTTTTTTCTCAATTTCTATTTGTTTATATACTATCTGTGTAAAATTTTATAGTATTACTATATCGAGAGCGGTTGAAAGACAAGAAATAAATATAATTTTATTTATAGAAATAAACCTTAATATCAATTTCATTACGAAACCCAATTCAGACAGGTCCAAATGTAATTCTAAATTACCAATTTAAATATAAAACAGTCCGAAACAAATATTTCCGTATCACATGTATATGACAGAAAAATTAATGTGACATAAGGTTGGGTCGCCTAAGATCGGATGTGACATAAGATCGGATGCATGGAATAACTCGCAAACTAGGCAATATTCTCTACTGCTACCAACACTACTAGATCCGCCATTTTGTTCTGCCCCTCTCTTCACTCTGCGGCCGGCCAGCGACCAGACGGGACGTGTACACAGGTGATTCAGCAGAAAAGGTGTATTTTGTGGCGAAAATCGTCGATCCGATCTTACCTACAAAATTTTGATGGCTCATTGTGGAGAGTACTTTCATTGAAATAATGTAATTAATTATTTTTGGGCAGAATTAGCGAATCCTCTTTCCATCTGTATACTTTGATTACGCCTAGGACGTTCACAACCCAAGATCCGATCTTCCCTCCCAATGCCGAAGATCGGACCGAAGTTTAGCTCTTGACTGCGCCTTATGCAATAATGCGCAATAATTATTAACTTTTAATATATTTAACTATCCAATGACGCTATGACTATCAGACCTTAGGTACATTTTCATTATTTAGTCCTAGAACACGGAGGATAAAAGTTTGAGAAACTTAATTAGGATGAGGAGGGAAGACCGGACTAAAAAAACGCAATAAAAAAAAAAAACTTCTTTGTCAAATTTTTTGAGGAATTTCCTGACTCAATCATTGATGCTCAATGTATGGACGTAAGTCCGGATGTTTTCCTAATGTGAACATTATTATTAAACGCATAGAAGTGAAGATACTACATAGTCCGATCTTCGGCCGAACTGTTATTTTCTTCACTATGGTAAGTCGAAAAAAGTCTGCTTTTTAGGCTCTAAATTTGCTTAGATAGATAGCATCTACGCAAACCAAAAAATTAGGGGTTAAACAATATTTTTTTGTCATCAATTTACAGTTGACCGCAACAGAAAAACGACATCGAATCATGAGAAATAAAATAAAAAATACAGTACGTATAAAATTTTCGGCATATGCGTCCGATCTTAGGCGACCCAACCTTACTACCCACACATGTGAATACTCAATATCAATGATTGCTATAAATACAAGATAAATAGGTACTTATGGCTATAGTAATAAATGCCAGTTTGATTTGAAGTAAAATATCAGATTTGCGTCTTGAAAACATTTTGTTTTTGTACAAGATTTTTGTTTTTGTTAACGCTTCATTTACTATTTATATTATCTATGGTGTATCTTGAAATCTTTTTCCCGGAGGCATCTGTTATCGGGGGAAATGTATGGAGGTTTAGAAAAACTAACAGCTTTTTCAAGGCGGAAGTTTAATATCTTATGAGGTTTTGGAGTATTTTTGTACTACTTTTTATGAGACTATTTTTTTGTATCTTAAAATTTCGTGCGAGATTTAATTAGATAAAAATTTTTAGATCTCATAATAGACAGATTAATATTAATATTATTATATTAATGAACATTACTTGCCCTGCACCATATCCACTCAAGTGCTGAACGACCGGGAGCCGGTCGATCCACATTCAGGGGCTTGTGCGTTGCGACCGGCTCCCGGTCGATCAACAGTCGTGGGTTTTGCGTTCGCTTTATAAAACGGTCTAATAACCTTCCTCTTTCTAACTTATATGACATGTTAAGGAAAGAACAGGCTAGCTATAAATCAAGATAACAACATAACCACATGATTTAAGTGGCCCACTTTTCATGACACATTGAGTAGGTAGTTTTTTGTACAAAAAAATAAACAAGGAATGTGTAAAAAAAATGTATGGGAGGGTATGATGTTTTTATTTTCTCGTAAGAAGAGTGTAACAAAGGATCAATAAATATTAAAATCTCACTGAACAGCTGTTTTAATTTTTTATTAGCAGACAAAATGTAACAAAAATTACAAGGGTACATTTGCTTTGACTTACAAGTTGTTTTTATTTATTTAAATGTTACCATGTTTTGACAAGGCATAGACTATTTTATTATCTATGAATATACATATATACTTGCAAATGTGCTATTGATAAAGGAATCTGAGTCGACTTTAAAAAAATATTGGACCGCCAAAAACCCCAACTGCGGCGGCACCGGGAGCCGGTTTCGCACAAGACCCGATTTTAGCAAAATGGCTCCCGCACTTGAGTGGATATTGAAATGTTGCATAATTTTTAGTTATTTCTTTAAATAGGTATAGTTTTCAACGATAAGATTTCGAGGAGAGAAGGTTCAGAGGAGACTTAAAAAAGTCGATTTTCTTGGACAAATGTGGTTTACATTTATAACATAACGAAAATCGATTAGTAAAATGTGACTTGCAAATGGAATTTATATATAAAAACACACTTACTGGTCTAGCTGTTAAAGTATCTTGTATTATTGCGAGCTCATAATCACTCCTAGCCAAGGCTTGTAGATCCATAGTTCTGTCGTTATCATTCACTATGTGAGAGAGAAGGTTAGATGTATAGAAACAATGTATGACGTAAGAGCATAGGATGAAAAACAGGTAGGCTATACGACGTGAATATAAGTTAGCCTGGAGGGGTAATACTGAAACAAAAAAATTGGTTGTCTGTAAAGTCGGTTTACTGACGATAGTTGAACGTGACAACGTCCGTTCCTGCTTCTTTGGCGCTCGTTCCGCGCTCTCGCTTGCACTTTAAGCCTTACATGGAACGCCTCAGAGCGAGGTAACGCCGCATGAGTCATGTTTTTTCGTGCGTGCAGCCGGCGCTATCGAATTATAAGACGTTGTCACGTCCAAAAATAATTATTTATTAATATAATTTATTTGTAAAAAAATAGTAATTATGAACTTACACAGATAATCAAACTCATAACCCGTAACGGCACGGGTCATACAAGTTGGTACTATTCAATACTCTGTGTCAGCTTTAAAAAAAAAAAAATTAAATTTTTAAACTGTCAACAGTTGTGCATTCGCATTCCTTCTGATTGGTTGTGTTTGTACTAGCTTTGTCTTATCTTCGTACGTACTTCTTTGCACGGCTCGACCCGCGGCCGGGTCGAGTCAGCGCACTATGGAAAACGAGCCGTATGACTTAGACAATACGGGCGAAGCTGGTGGAGTTGATATTGCGGAGATTAATGTAAGCGGATCGGAGGAACGTATTATTGAAAGCGGTGATGTATTAGATATGGGAACGGAGGATGTGAATAGGAAGAGGTCGAGGATACGGGAGGAGAATTCGTCGGAGGAGGATTGGAATATTGTTTCTAGAAAGCGTAAAGTTGTACGTGCAGGCAGCATAAACGAGTTGGAGGAAAAAATTGAAGTAATTGTCACAAGCAGTTCTGTGTTACCTAAACAGTTCACATTAGCTCGCTTATTCAGCGAAAATAAGATTGGCGGTATATGTCGTATTAAATATTTATTACAATATAAAATGAGCATTACATTCGAGGAGGAGAGATTTGCTAAGCGTTTTGTCGAGTGCAAGGCTTTTGAAGATTTGGGATGGAAATGTCAAAGGTCATCTGAGGTGGGGATGTCATATGGAGTGATTAAAAATATTGAATTGGATGTTTCTGAGGAGGAATTATTGCGTAATATATCAAGCAACATCGAATTAATTTCTGCAAAGAGATTAAATCAGAGAAATTTTAATGACAAGGGTGTGAGTTCTTGGGAGAAGTGCGAAGCTATCCGACTGTGTTTTAAAGGGTCAGCTCTTCCCAGTCATGTATCCATTTATGGCTTACGTATCAATGTGGATCCTTATGTTTTTTCTGTCACACAGTGCTCTCGATGTTGGAAGTTTGGCCATAGGCGTTTGGTGTGCCCTTTTAAGAAAGTTGTTTGCCCTAAGTGTGCTAAAAACCATGAAAACTGTACAGTTACATCATTCTGTTGTGTTAACTGTTCTGGTAACCACATGGCACTACAAAAAATTTGTCCGGTGTTTAAAAAAGAAAGAAGATTACGCGAGATAATGTCAGAATTTAACTGTACCTATAAAAAAGCGCTTACTATTTACGTGCCTCCTAGCCCATTACCTGTAGAATTACCCGAACCTACCCCCCCTATTTTACCTGACACTATGGAGAATCAAGATGTTGTGGGTGAAAAAAATGAACATCTAATGTCTCATCTGTTTGCTACCCCCCAGCCAGCTGCATCGAGAAATATTGGTATCCGCCGGAAGCAAAGGAGACAGAAAAATGCCATGTCTGGACGGGATACGCCATTTCCCTCGATGGAGGATATATCTTCAGCACAAATGGATATCCAAGACCACACACCTCAAAGACAACAACAGCCACAGCCTTCAAGACTAAGTGAGGAAGGTAGAAAGGAACTGGTGGAAGGATTAAGTTTCTTTCGCCTCTTGGCCAAGTTGTGTAATGTCGCATTTAGTAAACAATCACTTGACGAGAAAATTCATCAGATAGTTACAATGTGCACGCAGTGGATTATATCTAAGGTAGTGAGTAGTTTTTCAATTGAAGATTTATTTGAGTCATTAAAAAATAATGGATGATGACGATCGAGTTAGCATTATTAATATTATACAATGGAATTGCCAAAGTTTACGCCCTAAGCTCATTAGTTTGGAATCTTTACTTAATCATGAAAAAATTCATATTGCTGTGTTAAGCGAGACATGGCTTATGCGTGAGTCTGATTTGAGAATAACAGATTATAACATTTTTCGCTCCGATAGAATAGATGGTTATGGTGGAGTAGCTATTCTCACGCATAAGTCTGTTAAGTGTATCTATAGTAGTCATCAAAGTTCGAATGTTGGTATTGAATTGTTGCATATTAAAATTCTTAATTGTCGGCATATTGAGCATATTTTGAGTGTTTATTGCCCATCTACTGTCCCGACTTCTCAAAATGATTGGGATTATGTGTTTTCTGGTTTCGGTGGTAAAAATTTAATTCTGGGTGATTTTAATGCACACCATGTTGGTTGGTCTTATAAATCTGATCAAAGAGGGACACAGGTTCTGAACGCATCGATAGATAATAATTTAATTTACCTAAACAATGGAAACTTCACAAGATTGCGGCTCGTTGATGGTGTTCTACAGCAATCCACTCCTGATATATCTTTTGTCTCTACAGATTTGGCAACTTTGTTTTCTTGGAAAGTCACTAACGAGTCATTGGGAAGTGACCATTTAATTATAAAGCTGTCATCGTCCACATATGATAGACGATCGTTTATTAAACGTAGGAATTTCAATAATTGTGATTGGGATGCCTATACTTTATTTTTAGAACAATCATTTAATAACTTTAATGTTCCCTCAAATTTACAAGACTTTTATGATTTATTTGAACATACTTTGGTATCTGCTGCTGATAGACTAATTCCGTATAAGAAAATACCCCAATTCTTTTGTGATAAATTTAAACCTAAACCCTACTGGAATGCAGAAGTTTCAAAGGCGGTTGCTGAACGTCGTTTAGCTCTGTCAATTTTTAGAAGCTGTCCTTCTCCTGCAAATCTTGACGTACTCAAAGAAAAGATTTCTAATGCTCAAAAAATTATTCGGATCGCAAAGAATAAATCTTGGCAGCGCTTTTGTACTTATATTGATCACTCCACCTCATCTTCGGACATGTGGCGTAAAATGAAGTGGCTTAAAGGGCATCATGTTAGATCGACTGGATACATGGTAAGTAAAGATAGGGCGGAGGCTTTACTTGTAAATCTAGCGCCTATGTATGTGTGCCCTGCACAACCTACCTTTTCGTCCAGCAATACTAAACTAGAATCAGCAATAACTATTCAAGAACTAAATAATTCTATTAAAAAATCGGATACTGCCCCGGGGTGTGATGACATTTCATTTTCAATGATGCGACACTTACCGATGGTGGGGAAGCTTTTATTACTTCAATTATACAATGCCTTTTTATTAACTGGTTTTGTGCCCTCCCAATGGCGTACAGCAAAGATAATTCCTATTCCTAAACCTAACTGCGAAGTCAATACTCCGCCTGCATTTCGTCCTATCGCTTTATTATCGTGCATTTGTAAAATTTTCCATTCAATTCTAAATAAAAGGCTAGAATGGCATTTTGAATCGAATGATCTTTTCTCCCATAGTGTTGTTGGTTTCCGTCGTTCTCGCGGTTGTTTTGACAGTCTTACATTTCTTGTGTCTCATATTCAATCCAGTTTTTCAACAGGCGCTGCAACTGTAGCCTGTTTCTTTGATATCAAAAGTGCCTATGATAACTTGGATATAAGTGCTTTGTTAAAAACTTTAGATGAGGTAGAAGCCGGGTCAAAAATTTGTAATTATCTTTGGTCGTATTTAAGTGAAAGGCGTCTCAGGATTGAAGCTGAGGGTGGAGTTGTGACGAGATCTACCGGACGGGGCTTAGCTCAAGGCGACCCAATTTCACCATTGCTTTTTAACGTTGCCACGTATCAGATTTGTAAAAATATTCAGAGTGTTAAAATGTCTCAATATGCCGATGATTTTGTTCTATTTGCGTCAAATAAAAATTTGTTTCGTGCTGTACAGGATGTGCAATCAGCGGGAAACATTTTTATTGATTTTCTAAATAGTTTGGGTCTTTCAATTTCAACTTCAAAAAGTAAAGTGTGTGTGTTCAAAAGGGGAACTAATAGAACGTTAGTAGATTTAAGTTTTGATAACGATTTGTTACCTGTAGTGAATGAAGTCAAATATTTGGGCATGTGGTTGGATTGTTCTTTAAGATGGAAAAAACACATAGAGGAGATGGTTGTTAAAGTGTCTAGGCATATTAATATTCTGAAAGTATTGGCTGGCCCCGGTTGGGGGATTCATCAAAAACATATAAGACGGCTTTATATTTCTCTCATTCGTAGCCGAATAGATTTCGCTTGTTTTTTATATGATAATGCAGCTAAAAGTACATTGCTCAAATTGGATAAAGTTCAAAACCAGGCTTTGCGTGTAATAGGTGGCTATATACGTAGTACCCCTATTCATGTTATGGAGAATGACCTTTGTCTTCCTCCTCTGTTTATTCGAAGAAGGTATCTGGCGGGGAAGTTTTGGCTAAAGTGTAGGTCGTGTAAAAATAGTTTAGCAACTACGGCGCTAAATGAACTGTTTTCACTGAGTCGATCAAGGTATTGGAATAATAAAAAGCTTCCCCTTCTTGTTCGAACGCAAGCCGGATTATCTTCGTTGAGTTTACAGACTTGCGATCGACTTGAGATGTTCTCGATGGACACTTGGGTTAGTAATATTAATGTCCGGGATTTTATTTCAGATACCATCCCGTCAGTAGATCGTGCCAAACGCATTTACCATCATCGTACTCTTGAGTCTATTTGTTCCCAATTCATCCTTAATAAATATGGAGCACATCATAAAATTTACACTGATGGCTCTAAATGCGCAAGTAGTGGTGGTGCGGCCGTGTTGGATTCATTTCTTGGATGCAGCCTTAAGTTCAAAGTTGATTCAGAGATATCCATTATGCATATGGAATTGATTGCTATCGCGGAAGCTTTGGCTTATACTCAATCTTTAAATTTCGGACATTTTGTCATTTTAACTGACTCTAAAAGCTCATTGCAACATTTGGCTCGCTGTGCCTCTCAAGTGAGAGGAGTACCGATTGCCTATAAAATTTTAGAGTTAATTTTGAACTTAAAAGCTAATAATAAGGAAATAATCTTACAATGGATCCCTTCTCATATTCAGCTCAAAGAGAACGATGAGGTTGATTTATTAGCCAAACAAGCAGCAATAGATGGGGTACCCTTGGAGGTCGCTCCATTGTACTCGGATCATTTTAAATATGTGAGGGATAAATGTCTATCCGATTGGCAGGAATATTTTGATGAACGATCGCGTGAGAAAGGAATTTGGCACAGAACAATCCAACCACATGTACCTCGGTACCCATGGCTTGATGAGATTGTATGCGATAGAAGGACATTGACGACTATTTTAAGATTACGTTCGGGACATATTCCATCGAATAAGTTTGCACATTTAATGCAGAAAGCCGATTCTCCGTTGTGCAATGATTGTGGTATTGTAGAAGATGTGCAGCATATTCTCATGGAGTGTGTTCGGAACGCGCAACTTAGACAACAAAATGATATCTTCCGCTGTTTTTTGTTACTCTTTTACTCAACAGCTTATGGATGAAAGGAAAAAATACGTTTTTGTAAGTTTTTCAAAATGTACCGAGTATATCCTAATCAAAGTTGAGAGGAAATAGCAAACAGCATTCAATGTTATTATAAACTAGCGGTCTGCCCCGGCTTCGCCCGTGGTACATAATTACGTTTTCTCTACATAAGAACCATCCTCGTACTTCAAGGAATGTAATAAAAAAAGAATTATCGAAATCGGTTCAGCCGTTCTCGAGTTATGCGCTTACCAACACATTTTGCGATTCATTTTTATATATAAGAAGATATAAAATAATATATGCATAGATAACACACAAGGTGTCATTACAAAGTGTGAGTTACAATAGACATTGTCCCTCCATTAACTGTTGATCTGGGATGCCCTAGCGGTTACTGATATATTAGGAGACTATCACTAATTTCACCTCGTTAAGCGCGTTAGTCATTACTTGCAAGGGAGTTGTTGTTATCCGTTGTTGAATGACACATAAAGGCTTAATATGGAACTGCTTATTTATTAAATTGTTACAGTTTCTGGATGGATTAAATAAACTTTATTTAATGTTAGAATGAATGCAGCAAAGTTGTAAATGGACGGTTCGACTTATTGATTTGTAGGATTCAAATTAAATACTATAATAACTACTGAAATATCGATCAAAATATGTATATAACGAAAAAAGAAGAAAATCATTGACTTCCTAAATAACTATAAGTCTACGTCATTGTTGAAAATATTTGTATCTAATACTGCGAATTTACTACGATGACAAGTAGTATTATCTATTTAAGCTTGACTTAGGTTTCATTGAATTAAGTCAACATTTTGTACAGGTCAACGTTCTAAATCTAAAAATAATCCTTGTCCCTCTAAAAATGCCAAAAGACTCGGATTCAAAAAGTTTATTTCCTTCCAAACTTCTAACAGGATTGCTTTGCCCTTTCTTTACCGACTTGTACACTTTTTGATACTTCAGGCGTACTTCATTAAATTGCATTTTGGTTTTACGTTTTTGTAAATTTTTATGTTTCACATTAAATTGAAGTTTTTAATGTCATGAAAAGTACGCAACCTGCCACAATCCGGGTTGTAAATCATGTTCCACCATTTTTTTAATTCTTTCATACGATAATATCAACAAAATAATAAATAATAAAATAAATAACATCCTTAATTTAAATAAGTTACAAGAAAAATAACCCAAATTTTAATCTTATTATGTATATAGAAGAAGAATACTTACTGTGTTGACAAAAAGCAGAAAACGCAAGCAGCAATTCATGACAATAGCTGCATTCACCACCAATAATACGCTTTTCCCAATAGCTTAGGATATAAAAGATCAAGCTGCTAAGAAATAAGATCACAATAATACAACACCACACTCGAGGTGTGAACGGCAGGCTGTAGAATGTCTGAAGGATCTTCTTTTGCTTGTATCGAAGTAAAAAGCCAAATCTGTGAATGAAATGAAATGCTTGGATAAAACCTGTAGATAAAACTTATCCGTCCAATAAAGTATTACACGATAATATTAAAATGTCACGTAAACTGTCAAATACGGGCAATTGAATACGTTTTTAAAATGGTACTTTTATACATTATTCGACGAATAATTTTTACTAAGGATTGAAAAATCAGCCCTATATCGAATATTAAACAAATTTTTATATTTATAATATGTACTTAACGTTGAAAATATATTACATAAAAGATCATTACCGATTATTAATTAAAGGGTTAATTTTATGTGGTAAACTCATGTAGGTAATGTGAAATAATGAATGAATGTAAACTTACCTCCATTCAAAAACAGAGTGAACAGGAAAGGCGAATTCCAAATACCGTTTATTCATTGTCATCGGCCTGACGTAGATGTCCACATAATTATTAAAGTCTGGATGTAATATCTGTTCTGTTGTTATGTTTACGTAGTTTATACTTAAAAAGATTAGAAAATAAATAATAGGTTAACATTTAAGAGACAGGGATTGCATAGGTACAAGATTTCCAGACTGATGTTCAAGATGTTCAATTATCTAGATATATTAATATTATGTGTATAGGACAAAGAAAAAATTGCAATAAGAATCGTCAAATAGCATTGTTATAATCTCTAAATAAATAAAAAATAAGAACAATAGACTACACAAATTCGACATTACAAATTAGGATCTGGGAATAGCCATAAATCTTTATAATTTATTTCACAATGTAAAGCGATTCATTCAATTGGTTTGTACTTTTTTCGATTGTCTAATTAGTCAGTTATTTTCTATTATTCCTGTAATTTGGCTTATTGACGAAGTTTGTATGGTGATACGGTCTACGGAATAATATATTAGAGAAGTTTTCTGGTCAATTACGTAGATGACTAAATACGGGCGGGTAGTAACCACATAATGTTTGTAAATTATTCTACCCATGTCATGTGTTGTATGACATTATTTATCACTAGATTTCCGCCCGCGACTTCGCCCGCGTTTTCAAAGAAAAACTTGCATAGTTCCCGTTCCCGTGGGATTTCCGGGATAAAACCTATCCTATATGTTAATCCAAGTTACCCTCGACATGTGTGCTAAATTTCATTGTAATCGGTCAAACATCCATACATCCATACTTACAAACTTTCGTCTTTATAATAGTATCTACCTAGTAGGATTAATAGAACATCGTGTGGGTTTTTACTTTTTACTTCAAAATACTATTCGATGTGGCTTCGAATAAATGAATAAGTACATAATATTTTGAGCTGTTACTTTTCAGAGTGTTAAAATATAAAAAGTAATATCAAAACTCAAACTTTTCAAACGCCATTACATATTTTTAACATTTATTTACCACCGATTCGGAAAGCAGTATCTACGGAGAAGAACCGGCAAGAAACTCCATAGTGGCTCTTTTAAATCAAAGTAAAAAAACTAATTACTTTAATAAATAAACTAATTAGATAGAAACGGATAATATTAATGAGTATAATTATTTATCAATACAGGTAGAGATTGTCTAATCTAAAAATGAACGCCCCTCCACTGTGTTTACGCTCACATTCAAAGTACGTGTATAGACGCAATACACACAAATTGGTCTGCCTCATTGGTCGTTCAGTCCTCCAATCCAGTCCATGCCCGAACGACAGGACCAGTTGGCCAACTAGTGCATAAATGACGCGATGCACGACAGAACGGACGTGTCATTCCGTACATAGCGCGCTCTCCCCGCCATACAATGCTAGGCAACTCAACTGATCGCCCGATTAGTTGACAAATCAGTGCGCGAGTGTCAAAGTTTGCAGTAGAATCGCCGCGCGCACACATATAAAGTGGTTCAATAATTATTTGTCCTCACACATTGAGACAATTAAGTTTAGTGGAGGGGCGTTCATTTTTAGATTAGACAATCTATACGTGGTTTGTATCCTCTGGCTTATTTTGTATTTTGTATTTGTATTCAAAAAACTACACTTTATTTTCTCTCTACAATTATTCAATTAAAAGTAAAATTTCTATACTTACTTGAATTTATACATGTCCTGAAGCATGTGCAAAATCAAACATCCCGCATACGTTTGCCTCCATATTGGATCGTGTTCATACTTATGTGTATAAACTTCAATATATTGACAATGAAAGAGGGAACTTACATTAAATGTTGAATTTCTAATCATATTTTATCACACGTAAAATAATTAATTTTAAATAACGAAAATATTACAATAAAAATATTCCGCGCCAAAAACTAAATGAGAAGACAAAAGAAAGGACCGCGTAAAGACGACTTTTTAAAATTTTGAAAATAGAACGTCCTTGAATGGCTTAATTTTTTCTTTTTTTTTCATTGGTGAGTAAAGAGGTTTATGTCGAATGAGGTTATATGCATGTGCTTTTATAACTTTTTTGTTCGCGTGCCATATCATAGTTTGTTTGTGAAAGCTTAGCTTGTTAAAATAATGGTTTTCAAATATTTGCCGTTTTAATGAGCGGAATGCTTGTTATAATAGACAGGCGCTACTTCAAAAAATAATATGCCTACACCACGTAACTTATTTTGGAAGTTGTTGTTTTGGAATTTGTATGTAATCATTTCTTGATTATTCATAAATTATGGAATTTTTATTTTTAAGTGTATGAAGAAACGAAGTATAGAGATGGTGAATTACTTGTTCATACCGACTTTAAAGTTAAAGACAAAAATAAATGAATATTTGTAAGTAAATACCATATTTGATTAACGTTATTAGTTACATAATACCTATAATACTGTTCGTTTTAAAGCTGTGTATTGTAAGGAGTCACTTTTGTTATTAAAACCACTGCAACAGGCAGCTGTTTAATTGAAAACTTATACTGAATAGATTATAAATAAAACAGATGTGACAATATCACAACTTTAATAGTTTTATAAACAAAAATATGTTTGTTTTTATAAATCTTGTTAGCTTGTGTAAATAAAACCTGGTGGTATGATTAAAAAAAAATAATAATACGTAATTTACAGCCTTAATTCTGCTAGCTATGTTGTTTATTAGGGTTTCTCTATATAAAGCTGTCAAACTTGAATCTCCTCTGGGATGAAAAATAAATTTGATTTGTGGTTAGGTGAATATTAGGGAACATAGGAACCTACTTTGTGCTGCGATAAAGTGTTGTAGAACCAAAAAGACTGTTATTATATATCGTCAGGATAATTAACGATATTATTCAACAGCGATTACAATTTTAAAAGTATTAAATCTAAATGTATAATATTCGCACTTTCTATCAAGACTATCATCTAATACATCTTTTTCGTACGAGTTAATTCAAAAATCTTTAATCGTAAACATACAGAAGTGAAGTCCCGTGTCCCCGTAGTGGGGTAGGGGGCAGATGCATTATTCATACATCTGTTTCACTGATCGATTTTTCTTTAGGGACAAGTAGGTGATCAGCCTTCTGTGTCCTGCCAGACCGAGACATTTTTTTTTTCGTCTCCACCGGGAATCGAACCCAGGACCCCTCGGTTCCACGCTCACGCGTCAACCACTGTACCGAGGAGGCGGTCAACATACATAATATTATAACATAATTTTAACTGCTTTAATAAACTTATACGCAATACGCATGTCGCATCTACAATATTAATCTTTGACCACCCACTATTTTCTCACAATACAGCCTTACTGTTCTGAAGACGGTTAATAAAACTCGTTTACAAAACAATGGTTTCATTAAATGGTACATTTTGACATGTTTATTACAGGTGTTATCTAAATAACTATACTCTTTATGAAAATAACTTATATACTACTTATACATATATTATTACTTATAGGTATACTTTGTTTTCAGCTGAATCGGTATTATAATTATTACCTTCGAGAAATCATATTTTTTAACGAGCAACCCTAAATAAAAAAAAAAAAATAATATACGCTGGCTAATTAGCAGGTTAATGTAATTTTTCTGAAGATTATGAAAAAAAAAAACATTTCTTGTTATTTTACCAAAGACTATGAAATAAACTCTTTGTTATTTTATTCATAATTAAAAAGGTTTGAAGTTCATTGGCTTCCAGGTCCATCGAGATTGGTAGCATCTTGTTGTTTCTTTTCCGATTTATTTTATAAAAACAAAATATAAAGGAACAGCGATAATAACTTGATCTATTGTTCACAAATCCATTGTTTCATAAACATTGGCTTTTAATTTATAATGAATGAGTGTTAATCTGTAATTATTACTGTATTTTAGAAATATTTATGAAAAATAATTAAAAGTCGGGTATACACGAGGTTTTGTAATGAAACGCCAATGTTTTAATTAAAAAGAATAATGAATATTTAGGGTAAATGAAAAAAAATGATAAAAATATGTCTACGAACAGTCATGTTTAAAAATATAAATAACTAGCTTTCCGCCCGCGGCTTCGCCCGCGTTTTCAAAGAAAAACCCGTTCCCGTAGGATTTCCGGGATAAAACCTATCCTATGTCCTTTCTCGGGTATCAAAATATCTCTATACCAAATTTCATGCAAATTGGTTCAGTAGTTAAGGCGTGATTGAGTAACAGACAGACAGACAGACAGAGTTACTTTCGCATTTATAATATTAGTATGGATTTATTATTGGATCAATGACTGTTACTAAACAATAACTTTTTTTGAACTCTTTTCGAATAAAATATACCTGTATGTAGGTAATTTGTTTTTATGTCAAAATAACAGATATTTCTATGTATTGTTAAACCGATTTATTAAAAAATGCTTTATTTTACAAAGTATCTTATAGTACTAAGGTATGAGTACGAGAACAATTCTCAATCTTAATTAAAACTAAAAGAGTTACAATGTTCATTCTGTCCATACCAGCTAATCTCTAAAACAGCTTGCACGGTGCACCGAACTGCACCGAACGATGACATTTACACTAGCGGATAGGTACTAACTTTTTGGTTTTATGTTAATAAATTGCTTCAACAAAATTTCATGGACAGTCTCTTTCCTCTAGCGCTTTATATAATCTGAACCAAACTCTATCCAACACGTATATCTACAACATTTTCCAATTTTCATTTTCAATACTCTGAACCGCTTTATAACAGATAAGAATATAATATTATAGTTTAATAAAGAAGATTGCGGTTCTGGAGGAATCGAGAAAATGGATTGAGATACTTTCTCGTTAAATTCCGGATTCGATAGAAAGTTATAAAACTACAATTATTTTTGAATTAATACTACAAGGAAATAAGTATATTTTATGAATTGAATAATAATTTGAATATGAATAAAAGAATATATATGTTTTTGACCGTCGAGGTGTAGGAGAGTATTAGATTTAGATCTAAAAAAAAACATTAAATTTTGCTAGTGTTTGTTTTTACGCGAATATAATACATTTAGAAATTAAAGACTTTTTAACGGGTGACTGTCTTCACTTTCGTCACTCTACAGCGAGTGTCTCCCCATGACCACGCTCGCTGTATAAAGTGTTCGAAACGTCGGGAAAATAATAAAATGAATAAATCGCGTTTAAAATCCGTTAAAAGTCTTTAATTAAAAAAAAAAAACATTAAATATTGCACCCTGACAGGTATTTTTATCCTATAGTGAACACCATGTAGTGAAAACGGAAAGGCACGACAGCATGCGGGCAAAAGGATGGCAAACTGTCATTAAAAGTTATCCTACTGTTATAACTCTCATACAAAGCTTCTAGTCCACATCATTGCATGACTAAATTGATTTTTCTTTACTATAGAAGCTTCAAACGTAAAACCTTAATCGTCTTTCGATAAGCCCTCACGAAAAACAGATGCAAAATCCAGTCAAACTAAACCGGTTCTATCCGGAATAATCCAATTAACGTTTTACCGATCGCAATCGTCAAAGTTAGTGACACTGGAGGGCTAATCGCTTTGTAAAAATTCAAAAATGCTTGTTAACGTAGCTTCATAAGCGGCTTGGTGTAATCCATGTAGCTTACGTTATAGTTCATTTAGTTCTTTGAAATGTCAGGACGAAAAAATGCAATTAAAATTTTACATGCACATTTAATAATTTTAGTATTTCAATTTGTTCATAAAAGTCTATGTAGGATATATAATAATTAACCTATGGCACCTACTATAGATGTTAAATCAAATCATCAGACTTCAATTTGAAGTGGTTCAATTTTTCAACCTCAAAAAATAGACCCGCATCTATTTCTCCGGGATTAGAAATCCATTGCTGAAATTATCAAAGCATATCGTATATTAGCTCTTTACACTTAACGTAGGTAGATTTTCTCAAGTCTAGCCTCCATGGTATATCATTATATACCACCACAAGCACGAGCTGTTTTAAAATCGCCGATAAATTTTCAATACCATCTAGAAAGTTCCTTTAAAAGTGGAGCAACTTTTGATTGGCTGAACGATGTTTCCTTTAGAAACAGGATCCGGAGACTCTTGCCAACTTGTATTGACTTTATAAGTACTTGTAACAAACTGCAAGCTGTTGATTGAAATTATTGATAGTCGTCAGATGGCGGGTAAATTTGTGGTAAAATGTTCTTAATTTGTTGGTGTGGAGTCGTATTTAATTGTTATTGGTAAGTATGGTCATTGGTCATCAGGTTTTAGAATCGAAGACGGTTTATAAAAAAATAGCATTAATTTCATAAAAGAAAATAAGTCAATAAAGCGTTGAATCAACTGCTGGTGTGCAGTGCCTTGTTTGTTTATGGACGTTAACTTAGGCAATATTATCTTTTGCGCAGTTGGTTACATTGAAAATAGTGGAAGTATTTGAAGCTAATAGAAAAAGGCGCATATTCAGTCATAACAAACATTATATCATGACTCATTGGACCATAGTTGAATTAAAAAAAAATGTGTGCGTGTATTAGTAAGAAGTAAAACTTCTTTATGACCTTATTTTTCAAAAAATAATTTACTATATGTAACTTTACAGAAATACGTCGAATCACGCGTGGTAGGGATAAGAAAAAGATGGCGCGTAACGGAAAAATGTCACGCGTAACGAAAAAATGTTACACTAAATTTTTTTCCAACCCCGATAAAGAAGTTTTATTCTAATAATATTAATGAGTGTAATATATAAAATTTAAAGCCCAAAGTCCACGTTCTTCTAGCCTATAAGCTTGCTTAAAGCATTTTAGAAAATGTACAATTAAAATTGAGCTTTTCTTTCTTTACTTTTCCCAACATAAATTAGAGCTATGCATTTATATTGTTCATTAAAACCTACATTTTCGTGAAAGAAAATTAACTACTTCTACATTCATAGAACTTGTTTTGGCTTTATAATAGGTAACTGTAGTTTACATTAAAACTTATAATTACAACACAGAAGGTACACCTAATATGAGTTGGATTTGTATACGAGGAACATAATATCATCTTGCAACATGTTTTTTACATTTATAACAATTTTCCTAAAGAAAAGAAAAAATTTATAAAGATTTTCGCATGAATAATAGAATGTACTGTAATAGATTTCGAACATACAGAGACACAAATATCATTGTCTCAGCATCGCGTTTTACCGCTAAAGCATTGCAATATCTGCTTTGATAACAAAATTTTGTTTAAAAAGTTTATTAATTTAATGCAACTGCTGCAACAGTTTCACATACAATAACAATTTAATCTATTATTCACACAATTTTCACTTATTAAATTATAATCTATGGACAAATTTTTGATCGCGTCATATCAAATTTGTCACCTATCAATACTGTAATTAAAACAAGTAACCAACCTAAAATTAAATAGCAAACAATGACTGCCCTGGACGATTTGCCCAATGTGACCAGCTTCTTCGGCGTTGATTTAAGAACAGGATCTATGATAGTTGCAGCTTTGGGTATTGTTAGTATTATAGCAAAAAGCGGGAAGTCGAAATTTTCGTCTCATCTTGATAATTTAAGCTCATTTTAAAGGCAGTTATTTTTCTAAAAGATTTTAACTTTTAGCTGTGCTTTTAGTGTATAGATAACAAGAGCATCTGTAAGTCCATACGATAAATCGTTTTTATTTCATCCTGGAAAAACAATCTTTAAAATGGAATAGTGTAGGTGTGTGGTTCTTTAACTTAACTGGTTCTGATGCAATTCTTTAATGTAGATTGAATTTATTTTTATAAAACACAAAAGGATGAATAAAAAGCACTGCTTATATAATATGTATATCTCCAAATCTGAAAGTATTACAAATGATAGTTTCTCCGTAAAGTATAACACATAATTGGATAGTAGCTATACCATACTACAAGACGATAAATAGAGCAGCTAACAGTGATTCCACGTCGAAGAAAGATACTTCAAATTCATACAATATATACAATTGATTTTCGATATAAATCTTTATAAATGTATGTTTTTTTATTTCAGGTTCATCCAATATTCTATGGGTGCTCCTTTTTCATACCGTTAAGCTATCTTCTAGTCACAATATGGATATTGGTAGCTCTGTATTTCGCCGCAAGTGTGGTTTTGTTCTGGGGTTTGGCTAAGGTAACACATATTCTTTAATTGTATTTTTTTCGTACTGCTATTTAAGTTTTTATCAATACCAACGACAACAAAAAAAAGTATGCAATGGATAAAAAAGCATACGAAACTTTCTTGCTTCTTTATAAAATAGATTTTAGACTGCATATAAAACTCTATGAAATCAATATCTTGTAGATCGTTTAACAAGTCGGATATCGAACGTAACTGGCATTTTTGTTTTATTTCACCAGTAAAAAGAGATTCAGAAATAAAATACTTTAAAGAGAATCTGCAGCACAATTGACTCGCTTTTTTAACTCGACAATGTTTTAATTTAAAATTAAGTAACATAGATAGATCTATAAATAATTGGACCAGAGTAAATTAAGGATTCTAACTAGTAACATACCTTATTCTATAGTATCTATTATAATATCTATGCTTAATATTATAAAGCCGAAGAGTTTGTTTGTTGGTTTGTTTGAACGCGCTAATCTCAGGAACTACTGGTCCGATTCTGGATATAGATCGAGGAAGGCTATAGGCTATATATAATTACGCTAAGACCAACAGGAACCGGGAACGGGAGAAACCGCGAAGCGCGAAAGTAAAAGATAAAACTTATAAACAACACAAACATTAGCCACTATTTCACTATTTACAACTAACTTCAACCCATTTCAGGATGACACCATCCTCTGTGCTTTATGGATCTGGTATGCAGTAATCTTCGTGGTGGTGATGCTGATGATGATGATGCTTCTGGCGCTGGTCTTCACGTCCAGGAAGCAGAGGAACCGGGTCTTTATCGTTATATTGGGCATGCTGTGGTATATATGTTAGTACCCTTACATAATTAGGTTAAAATCCTGTGATGTATTTAAGTTCTAGGTATGTGATGTGAATAAGTAAATAAAAAGTAATTTAAAATGTACATGAACAATGTGACTTTTAAAAACTTTTCTTAGAATTTGTGACATTCTCAATAGGCAATTTTAAAACATTTCCAAATTTTTTGTAAATATATTCCATAAATATTTGTATACGTTTATAAAAATTAACATGAAAAGAAAGATTTTACTGCGCTTTTGTCTTCAGGATTATATGAGTGACTGTATTTAATCATACTTACTTCTCCAATTAAAAACTACTAACGCCTCGATCATTCAATAATTACTATGTAAAGTTTGTGACATAAGGTTGCGGTGTGTCCCTTAGACACATAAAACTGAAAGAATAGAATAAATTCGATCGCTCTGGCGGCTCACGAGTGGCTGAGTTGGTCAGGCATCCGCCCCGGAATGGCGCGAAAAGATGCGGGTTCGAGTCCCGCCTCGTGATCGAATTTTTTCTATTCTTTATAAATTTAAATTTATATTGTGACATAAGGTTTATTTTTCAGTGACAATATACTTTATACTAGTGGTGAATAGTCATCGAAAGCATTTGCAAGGTTCGAGCTCAACTGGCGACGATACTGTTGATTAAGATACGTGAAATAATCTTGTACTGTATTTATTATATTATTTTCTATAATATATGTGTTTTATTTACACCAGAATTGAGTAGGTTTTAAGAAAGCTCCTTCAAAATTTGTAAATCATCGTTTTTGGAGAGAGCTATAGAAGCACATAGAAACTATTATACAGTTCAAAGTAAAGTAGCCTTAAAATAGCAGTTAAATATGTATTATAGGTAAGTGGAATATCGCACATGTTCTGATATTTTGAAGAATTTACTCAATATATAAATCTGGAAGCTGTAAGAAAGTGTTGCGCGGTGGAAAAAAATTGCGCAACCTTGTGCTGAAGTCAATACTCTGCTTGGTCCTACATCATAGTTACTAAAAATGTAAATAATACACATTGACCCAAGCCTATGCAATAGCCATAATGCTAACATGCTCTGATATTTTGCGGCCATTATCATAAAATAATACTCACCATGAGGAAATATTACCCTCGTTTAATGAAAGCAAAATATCTGGCATATTTATGCCCATTATACTATAGGTCACGTCTGTTTTTACTTTATTTTATAACTGAATGAATGAATGAATCGTATTGGCTTTTTAAATTATTTTTAATCGTTTCTGTTATCTCATTTCTATATATAGTTCCTTTTTAAAATGTAGGTTTTTGTCTTGTAATCACAAAAAGTTATAATATTCTTTCCAACTTCAAAATCACTTAAGATAGGGTTAAAAAATAATCTTATTATTTTCAGTTGTATAACGATCGAAATAAAACATCATTTGAAAGGAAAAATAATTTATTACAACTCTCCTTTAATTTGAGGATAAATTAAAATTTGGATTTTTGTCCTTTTCTCTCAGCTCTAACCAATATCCATATCCAACTAAAACAATGTACCACAATATACCTGGAATATGAATAATATAGTTTTATATGATTTTTTAATTAGTAAAAAGGTAGTGAATACAGATATAATACCCATTGAGCCCCGAACGGCCCGATCGGTCCACGACACAATAGATTTGCTATTGTGTCTGTGATTCCGGGGCCTGAGTTAATAATGAAGATTTGGTTGAAAATGTTTATTACTACATTCGATCCTTATTGCAAAATATTGCAGGTAACTGTTTTGGAAAAATCCTATTCATGCTGTGCCTATATAGCGCACAGATAATGTGGATTTATAGAAACATCCTACTACTAATAAAGGCGAAAGTTTGTAAGTATGGATGTATGGATGTTTGTTACTCTTTCACGCAAATACTACTGAACCGATTACAATGAAATTTAGCACACATATAGAGGGTAACTTGGATTAACACATAGGATAGGTTTTATCCCGGAAATCCCACGGGAACGGGAACTATGCGGGTTTTTCTTTGAAAACGCGGGCGAAGCCGCGGGCGGAAAGCTAGTACAATTATATAATTTAAACAAGAATTAAATTTCTTAATACTAACAGACAGCAATAATCCCAAAGATAAACGAAAGAACCCAAGCGATGAAGTTAACTTGAGTGCTGTACATGCAAATCAAAATTATTAGAAGCACGAATGTTTGGGCCAGCCACATTGCAGTTATTACACTCCAACATAACACCACTGATGATTTTTTCTGAAAAATGATTATATGAGTAGTTAATGGCGGATAAAAAAAATGTGTGCGTGTACTAGTGTACACACGTAAGAAGTGAAACTTCTTTATGACCTTATTTTTCAAAAAATAATTTACTATATGCAACTTTACAGAAATACGTCAATCACGCGTGGTAGGGATAAAAACAAGATGGCGCGTAACGGAAAAATGTCACGCGTAACGAAAAAATGTTACACTAAATTTTTTTCCAACCCCGATAAAGAAGTTTCACTTCAAAGATATTATATTTGTAAAGAAATAAAAGAATGGGAACACTTTAATTTAACTTACGTAACCAAATTAAACTATTTAATAACTAATTGCTTACACGAATCCATTTATTACAAGTTTTAGGTAATTTTCATAAACGCATCATTATACATTCAGTGCAATGAATTGAATCATTTTTTGTAATAAGTGTAATATAACTAACTGATTTTAAAATAAACACGTGCATGACAAAATTTTCTATGATACCAGACCAATGCATTTTAAACCTTCTATAATTAGAAGTCACGATAATTACAAATAGGATCAAAATGAATTACCTCATGAATACCCCACAAGAACCACACATGGATGGCCAACATAAAGGCACAATAAACAATGCCAGTGACGCTAAAACTATACGCATTCCTCCAGACATACCGCGAGCACACGTCGCAGTCTTTGATAGTCATCACTTGGACGAATAATGCAAGACCACATGATGCTGTGACACACTGAAAGTATTATGTAGTACTAACTAATATTATAAACTGAAGAGTTTGTTTGTTTGAACGTGCTAATCTCAGGAACTACTGGTCCGATTTGAAAAATTCTTTCGGTGTTAGATAGCCCATTCATCGAGGAAGGCTATAATAGGCTATTTATCATCACGCTAAGCCCAACAGGATCAGAGCCACGCGGCTGAAACCACGAAGCACAGCTAGTGTAGTATAAACTTTATTAATAACTAGAGGTCCGCCCCGGCTTCGCCCGTGGTACATATTTCGCAATAAAAGGTAGCCTATGTCCTTTCTCGGGTATCAAAATATCTCCATACCAAATTTCATGCAAATTGGTTCAGTAGTTTAGGCGTGATTGAGTAACATACAGACAGACAGAGTTACTTTCGGATTTATAATATTAGTATGGATTATTTAATGAAAGATAGTTGTGAAAAAATCTGATATAGAGCTAATCATATGGGAAGTATTAACGTGTTTTTCCACCAATAATGTCAATTTGCACAGCACATTTTCCTCGCACAGCTTTGATGGAAACCCCCACACATTTTCACAGCACAGCTAGTTAGTTAGCTATCCTAGTACACATTTCTCTTGCACATTATTTGTGGAAAAGCACCCTTATGCTTTTCATAGCTTTGCTTGCAATTTGAAACTATTACCTATATACAATGTAATTTAAAATAATAACATTCAATATTCTATAAAAATAATATGTTGAACAGCATGTTTGTGATAAACTGAACTGCTATTTACTGTCCCTGAGTATATTTTGTATGAAACTAATGAACGTTATTATATTTATTACAGGACTATTGGAATTTTAATAATACAATAAAAACTAAGTGAACTTTGGGCATGAAAGATGAAAATAATGTAAAATTCAACCGTGTCGAAAGTTCATTTAATATTGGATTTTTAGATATTTCAGGAATTTCAATAAAAGTGGACAAATAAAATGTAAATAATACCTAAAAGCATATTTATGCGCGTGACTTCGATCCGTGATTCCATGATGTAAAGTAATACGACAGTATGCTATGTTTTCCTATACCTAAGTACTATGTTTGTGTGTCCAATGCACACAAGGGATGAACTGATTTGATTACTTTTATTATATTAAGTTTATGTGACTTCTCTTTTTAATCGAAATTCTTCTTTCTTGGTATGGTTAGGCACTAGATTTTTTTTAGAAGTAAAATGTTTTTAATTTAATACCAATTTAGTATTTAGCATCGGAGTGTCTCATAGTTGTAATTGGTCATTTCCTTTACCTACTCCAGTAAAACTTCCTACAACAATCGCTTGGCGGATTTTAAAATAATTTTTTTATCAATCCTTTATTTCATTTGAATTTATTAATAACTTATTCAGTTTACTTCCGTCTTTATTTTCTGTATGACACCGAAACTCTTGAGAACAAGTTTAGAGGACTATTATATGATTCGTGACCGACTTACCAAAGTTTCTATGAAGAGAACTCAAAAGCATTCAAAGTAAAGTTAATTTGACACGAATATATTAAATTTGAAAATTAAGGAAATACACAATTCTAAGAAACTTGTACGTAAATATTATGAATGTACGGTTTACTTTAATTGTCATTTAAAAAAATCATTTGAAATGTCATCATAATAGGTACAGGAAAACGAAAATGCGTATTACCGATTCCTAGAAAAAATCTTCATTCATGTTATTTTTACGACTATCTTATCAAATAAAATTAATATAGGTAAACCAAACTCATTTCTTCGTATTTGAAATAAATATTATGTTACAAGAAATAACACGACAGATTTTAAAGGAATTATTCCTGGATATAATTTATAGGTAATCTATATTTATACTTCACTAGCATTCCGCCCGCAGCTTCGCCCGCTTTGTTTAAAACTTAACAAATTGAAATGATAAATACAAACAGTATATTATAGGGGGAAAAACACATTGTATTGTAATAATCCCTAATGGCTGCTGAACACGGGTAGAGTAAACGGTAGAGTGAACTAACATAATACTCTACCAGTTCTCAGTACTCTAACAGTTTTAGTAGAGTAAGGGCGGCCGTACACGGACCGCTTCAAGCAGTTGAGACCGATGGCTTGAAGCGGCGACCGCGTGGTGAACTATAGATATTCATTCACTGCCGTACACGGACTGCTCGAGCAGTCAACGACCGACCGCTCGAGCAGTACGTGTACGTCGCTCAGTCGTTAACTGCTCGAGCAGTCCGTGTACGGCCGGGCTAACTGTCATACTGCCACAGTGCGTAGACGCTCTACTCTACTAAATTTTAGTAGATACTCTACCAATGGTGTCTACATTTGTATATAAGTAGGATACTTACTCTACCGTTTAATTTACCCGTGTACAGCGGCGATAAAGGAAACACCTCAAATTCTACGAAGCAATATTAAGTTCTACTATGAAATATCTAACTGTACTTACTGTACTTACAATTAAAATAATTCCACCGCACGTAGCACCTAAGCTGAGAGGATACCGACACAAGAATTTCTTTGGAGCTAATAATTTTAACATTTTTTTGTTCCAACAGATATATACTATGACAATAAGGCCAACTAGATTATAATCGGCTAACTAAACGAATACAAACATTCAGGGCAATCATTATTTTGAACTGACTTCAAATAGCAGGTTCTCAATTCGAGTGTATTTTTTGGGATTGTTACCTCAAAACTTTCGACTGGGTGAATCGATTTTGATGATATTAATTTTATTTGAAAGGTGCCTCCCGTGGGAACCTATGAAAACTGGGACATAAATTAATATGGACCTTGGTATATTTCCAGTAACTTGAAGGCGGTTTAGATTTTTGTTAAAAATAATTAGGTATGTAAATCACCTGTCATTAAAAAACTAAATAATTCGAAGAATTCTAGTTCTAAACTAACAACTTATAATGCAAGTTTAGTAAATTTACCTATAGATGGCTGGAAGGCATTTAAGTTTAGTGTTTTGATTCTGAGAACAATCAATACATTGTTTATCTTTTCGTAGCTTTGTTATTCAGCATAAACCATACAGACAAATCAATTTCAGCATATTGTTTTTGACTAAGTCTGTTCGTTAAATTATATTCTAATTCATCCGTTTGTCCCGGTTTCACTTTTTTTTTCTATGACAATAACGTATGTATAGTTACTCAATAAATATGTAGCTTTCTAATATTTTTCTATGTTTTTGAGCTAAATTGTAGCATACAAAATAAATAATATTTCAGGTCAATTTTCACACACGGCACAATCTGATCCCATACTAAGCTTTCGCTTGTGTTATGGAAACCAGATGGCTGATAAACAAACATATATAATTTTTTAAATAAATACTTATATAGACAATTAACACCCAGACACAGAGCAAACATCTATGTTCATCACACAAATATTTGCTTCGGGTGGGAATCGAACCCACGACCCTCTGGCTTGGAAGGCAGGGCCACACCAACCAAGCCAACCGGTCAGTCAAAAGAATCCAATCTTTAGTTGATATTAGATGTAAAGTCTGTAAAGTACGAGGTGGACGTTATAACGTAATTAATATTATTCTTTCGTATTATAAAATACTAGCGGTCAGCCCCGGCTTCGCCCGTGGTACATATTTCGCAATAAAAGTTAGCCTATGTTCTTTCTCAGGGTCTCCAAATTTCATCAAAATCGGTCCAATAGTTTATGCGTGAAAACCATACATACATACAAACCTTTCCTCTTTATAATATTAGTATAGATTATTGGTGTCCTTGAAAATAAATTTACATTTATTAGCATACAACTTTTGCCACGTGTACCAAATAAAATGAAAAATACATACCCAAAGTATAGCGATAAAGTCCCGTCAACTTTGCGATACAGATAACACTTTTCAACGGAAATAAAAAGGAAAATGAACATTAACTTTTCTTGCAAAATTTCGTCTGTAAATAAGTTGATTTGCGAAATATTTACGACTTTGTGTGCTTCTGTCAAATTCGGTTCCAAGTTGTGAAAGGACTTTGAATTTTTTTGGCTTTAAAATGGCGAATTTTATGAAATCTAATGCGTTTTGAGAAAAGCTTCGGTATTTGTATGTTTGGGTAAATACTTTCTGAGAATCATTTTCCCAGTTTGACGGAGTTTGAAACATCAAGAAATTAAACACTCTTTCGGAATTAAATGAATCTTCATTGTATTATTAAAACGACATTTTAAACAATATTACCATTTATTTTTTATATTTTCAAGAATTAAAGTTACGCAAAATCGTATTTACTAGAAATTTTTTTTCCAGAATTTGTCTTTTCTAAATAATTGACTAATAAAGACACACAACTTTAAGCCCTCACAAGCTTCATATTTCTACAACCCAATTAAAAATGTATATACAGACTAGCGGCCCGCCCCGGCTTCGCCCGTGGTACATATGAAAAATAGATGTTGGCCGATTCTCAGACTTACCCGATATGCACAGAAAATTTCATGAGAATCGGTCCACCCGTTTCGGAGGAGTATGCAGACTAACATTGTGACACGAGAATTTTATATATAAGAAGACTAGCGGTCCGCCCCGGCTTCGCCCGTGGTACATATGAAAAATAGATGTTGGCCGATTCTCAGACTTACCCGATATGCACAGAAAATTTCATGAGAATCGGTCCACCCGTTTCGGAGGAGTATGCAGACTAACATTGTGACACGAGAATTTTATATATAAGAGAAGATATTATAGTCTAGACCAATTAAAACAACTACTAATATCTTATATAATATCCGTTTATTTCAACCACTACCAGCTGCTCCCAAGCCAAAAGGTGACGATGATCCTGTAGTTAAGTAGTACACGCCAGGGCTGCCACTTTCGGAGTTATATCCCATATACGCGACTTCGTTCTTCATGCAACGACCGCTTTGAAATGTCGTCCAGTTTTCACATTTTCTTGCTATAAATATTGGTACGTAAATTAGCTGTAAATTATCAAACTATAATTGTAAATTAGTTGTAAGTAGTACCAAAATTGATGCTTAGTTTTAAGCAGGTAAATTATTATCTGTTTCTATTTGTAAGTCACCAAGGGTATGCATCATGAAATTATCGCTCACTTGAATATAAATTTCTTTCAAATATTAATGTTTCTCATTACTATTATTTCGAAATTTACAATAGATAGTGATGAATCTTCCAGAAGCACATAAGTGTTATGTCACATAACATATTATATACAGTTCAAACGCGAGTTTATCCAAAAGCAGGTCATAATATCATATTCCGAACTATTAAGTGCAAACATTACCTGGAAAGCGTTCAGGAGAATTAATAGACTCCGCATACAACTCCCACGCCCGACTGTGCTCGCAAATTGGCAAAATGCAGCCCGGCTGCATAGCCCCACTGTTAGGAAAGAAGTCTTTGTGACCTGTTATAATAATAAGAGCTTCTATTTTACCAGAGTAGATAATTTTTGAAGTATGCAGTAATGCAAATCTATACTACCATTATAAAGCTGAAAGTTTGTTTGTTCGTACGCGCTAATCTCAGGAACTTCTGGTCCGATTTGAAAAATTCTTTCCATATTAGATAGCCCATTTGTCGAGGAAGGCTATAAGCTATATATCATCACGACAAACAGGACCGGAGCAATGCGGGTAAAACCACAGGTCACACTAGTATATAGATAATATTCTAATTTTAAAAATTATTCATATAAAGTTTCATTGTCGTAAAAAACTTTGATTTCAATATTAACTTCCTACCACGTCTTTTACTTATACATTTATTGGATTCAATACAAACGTGCTTTTGATGCCTATAAAATCAAATTTACCAACAGCTTCTCTAATTCCGAGCATGCCAGCATTTGTATGGATAACATCAACATAATCAGCATCAGAGGGGTCCAATCTATCATCCAGACTGACGTTACTAAAGCAGGGTCCTGCTGGGTCCAGGCCAGAGATCCTGCCAATGCGCTGACCAGTGTCTTGTTGGACCTTCTGACCTGCTGCACCTGCTATGTGGGCACCGAGGGAGTGACCGATTAGAAGTATTTTTGACGGGTTCTGGCCACCTGGAATAATGATGTTGGCTGGTTGAAATGATGAAATGTATTATATACTTCCTTTAACATACTTCGATAGTTTCCTTATAACCATTTATAATTATGGAAAATAATTTCATATCTATAACTGTTGTCAAAATCGGTGTTTTTTTTGTAATTTGCTGCATGTATGCATACCTATATGAAAATACGAAAATATGCTAACTAATATAAACAGCCGCTTATCCCAGATCTACTTCTGAGTTGAATCGTTGAAAACAAGCAAACAAAAAAATTTAATCATTTTTCTTTATAATGTTAGAGCACAAACTTATACATGCATGTTTAAATATGCCATACATGTCTCATTTCAAATATATAATTTGCAATACCTAATGCAAACGTTCTATTAAATTTTTGTTCCTCAATCTCATTCGGAATATAACGGTGGGCAATGATAACTAAACTAAAATTTAGCGTCGTAAATAGTTAGGAAGTTTAAACTTTCGTACTCTGGGCTACCAGTTTTCACTGTTCCTGTGGGAATTCCAGAAATACATCTACTTTCCTAGTTTAACTTATGCCTTTGATGTTGTTCGTCGAGTACTGATATACTACGGGGATAACAGCAACGGCGAGTATTTTAAGAGTAAATTAGAAAAGCTAATTACTTCGGAAACACCAATTTAAAATGAAGACCTTCCAAAAGAAGAAATAATTTTTCGACTCTGACTGATTCGATTCGAAACTGATTCGTTGGCTATATATCTTGTATTTTATCATGCATTCATGCAGCCATCAATGTTTAATAAATACTTTTATATAGGACTCCCACTCTATTTAACTTGCATGCCAAGTTTAATATTTCTGTGCCTTCCATACTAACCAAGGGTCACTAACCTCCAAATATTCTTATTCGTCCAAGAAATCAAATACTCACGCCTTATGACATCACTCAATAAGCTTCCCAGCCGCTCTCCCATAAAACGCACATACGTAGACGATGTTATATACTCCAGGCCTATAACATTCCTTCCATCTAACGCAAATACTTTTAAATTGGTCGCTTTTAACAATTCTGGGGCTATAGCTTGAACCATCACTCCTTCTGAATTTTCTAAATATCCATGAATTATGATAGCAATAGAATCTGTCGTCATCATACGTTTTAATCGATTCGTGAAATTGTATTTAGTGTTACCATTCTTGGTGATTCTATCTATGTTCAGTTTCTCACTAAATATGGTCAGGTTGGATCCTTGCATCTGCTCGTATGTTAGGCCGAAATAACTTTTTAGCACTTCACCTGAAATGTTAAGAATTAGTTTTAAATTTATTATTATGTATCTTTGTATATTTCAGTTGGTTTTCATAAACTAATCAATTTTTATTTCGTTCATGGTACGATTATAGGTTTTCTTCTTTTTAAAGTGAAACTTTTATTACATCGTCTCAAACTTTTTGGTCTGTGTAGCGCATGTCGCGTGTATCGCGGCTGCCGAGTAGGTATACCTACTCGGCAGCCGACCGTCGCGCGACATGCGCTACACAAAGCAGTGTTCGGAACCGTTCGAACAGTTTCACTTTTACCGTGGTTTCATAAAACCACACAACATTTTTTTTTCATTTATAATGTATCAGATGTTAATAAGGGATAATAAAAGCAACAATACAGAAACCTTTTATTGAACTCTAATAAAATAAGTCACATTACACGATTTTCACACACGAAGATGGAAAATCATTTTTGTAAGCTTTTAAATCTAGGATTAATGCCGGGAGCACAAAGTAGATTTCCGATTGAATAATGTATTCTTCGAAGTTGGAACCCAAACGTATATTTATGTAAAAATAAGGCACGTCTGATTCTCGTCAAAATTCATGTACCGTACGAAAGATATTTGATATTTGCTGTTCATTTCTTCCAGATAGCCATAAATATGGTGTCCCCATAGAGTAGTTTATGGTTTCGCTTCAAGATGTTATAATTTAAAGGATTACAAATGGTAGATCAATTTAATAAGTATTTGACATTTCCATTTTGTGATAGTAGAGATATTCCGATTAAAAATACAATTATTTTCGATACATTTTTAGTAGCCAGGTGATCCGAAGCTCTCTTAAAGAAATATTTTATAAGTTGTTGTGTGGAGAATCTTAATAAAAACTTACATTTATCAGAACCAGCTGCAAAAATAGGTTGTATCGCTGGTTTGGCGGCTTCTAGCATAGAACTAAAGCTAAATTTGGCGGGAGCTTGATTGATGTGGACTGCGTGTACGCCGATTATCAGGAACTTGTATATTTGTAGAATTTTGAAATGTACTGAAATTAAAATTATCATGAAAATCATTTCTGTGTATGCTCGAGGAGATTTTGATCATCTCACAAATGTCAAATTCTCGGGTATAGTCTTAGTTGTCATAATATTATTCTGAAACTGCTTGAATGGTTTTTATATGTAGTTTTTTTTATGTTGTTTTGTATTTTATATGTAGGTATATTCAGAATCATGAGGTTGTAAAATACTTATAATTCTCCTAAATGACAAGAAATTGGCAGTGCAACACGTCTCATGCAATGACTCTATTATACTAGTAGACGCGGCATACGCCAACATCATTGCACTAAAAAACAGCGTAATTAATACATACCTACTTACTAACGCATTATCACCAATACAGTTGTTCTCTCTTTCACTCTCACGCACGAGACATAATACATGTCTCACTCATGTACTTCGTAATAACAACTGCCGATTAAAATATAAAAAGAACGTCCAGCCACGACGCTGAATGGTGCGTGACTAAGTGAAACTCGGGCACTTAGCTGAGTTTTTTCTTGCCAAAATAGAGAGCGGGTAACGTATCTAGCTTTTTTATATATCATAGGTCTCATGTAATGAAGTGACCAAGGATTAGACAGTATACTATCTATGTAATCTACTTATAGATAAGGTACCTTAAGGCTATTTAGTTCAATATATTTACAATATTTTATCTAATTTGAAGAATTCATTGAAATCTGATGACATTCACTTTGCATTAAATTGACTAAAGCGTAGGAGGAGCTAAGAGAATTTGTTAGTAAATCATTCAATCATATTTAACCCGATGGGCAATACAAACCCACGGTTTTTGGGACAAATTCGTAATTGTCTAGATGCTTCGATTAACTTGTATCTAACGTGGGTTTTACATCCACAATACTGGAAAATATTGAGTTATAAATAATTATTCTGCTCTTCCAGGAAGTTTAAAATTATGTTATGCTAGTGTTAGCGATCGATGTTAGGCGTAACGTCGTTTTTTGCAAGTAATGAAAAAATTGTTTGTGTAGATCACAATTAGTGAGTACAGAGCGCACGGTAGTAAACGCGCGCACGCATTTAATCAATGTTTCTTTCGATGTAAATACATTATGACAACTTGTTTGATTTTATTAATATTTTATGTTTTGTGATAATGTTTATTTTATAATGTACATCGTAGAAGTTTTCTTTGTCTTATGTAAAGGTACATGTATGTTTATGAAGCGTATTTAAAAATACAGTATGTAAAAGAGAAGTATATTGTATAAGTATATTTTGTATTGATTGTATATGATTTTGTATATTTTTGCCTTTAATTGTTTAAAATATATACTTTAGTTGTAGTAGTTGTGTTACGAAGTAGATATGTTACGAAGTACTTGGACTCATTTAAGAATTTTGCTAAATATGTGTTTATGATGTACGGCATATTGTATATTTTTAGAAAGTATTTTTTACGATTAATAAGAAACTTGTACATTTTTTGAATATTAATAAAGTTAAGAGCAAGTAGAGGGCTGGTTGATAACAAAACGGGCGCACGGATTGAGCATTACGTACGGGCTCACCGTGCTAAACTAGTATATAATCCCCACGGCGAGCGTAGCAAATCAGTTCTCGGGAGTCAACGGTACGGAGCACACGTAACTTACGCGACTATCACCAGCCCTCGAAAGCTACTTGAAGAAGAATTGCTGCAGTTTTATTTCGCCACGTTTCGTAATAAACGTTATTGCGAAGCCCGCGTGCTTTGCTCGCGAAATAAATACCTCGCGTCTAAACGGGCTGTGACGGCATAGTACGTTTCCACGGACGCTAGCAGAAGCGTCGGGAGTGAGCGTGAACCAGCGTTCGAAGGCGTTCACTCAGCGGAGATAGACATACGTTGTTTATCGGTCGTGCATAATATATCGCGTGACCTGCGTACGAGCAAGATCGTACTGCGCCTACGCCGCGATATACACGGTCACATTTCCGTTTCCGCACACAACATTTTTGGTCCTTCGAGCCGGATTCTGCCAGAACATTTTTGGTTCATTGGAGCCTGGTCCTTCGTTTATTAGAAGAAAACGTACGAAGAATTGAAGATGCCTATCACGAGGTCGAATAAGAAAACTCCGATTGATCGCCGTACGTCAAGACAAGAAGATGAAAGCCGGCTAGAGCGAACGCCGATGAGTCACGACGTTACGACGACAGATGTTGATGTTGCGTCAACATTTCCGAGAACTCAGCCAGCCGCAGAGACCCACGCCACTGACACGATGGCTGAAATGGGAACCCACGGGTCGAAGAGTAAGGAATTTGGTTCCAAAGATACTCTTATATCGGCTACAGAAGGCCGTAAAGCGATGTCAGTTCGCTCGGCACAGGCAACAGCACGAAAGCGTTTATTAGAAGCGCAACAGGAATTGCTTCAACGCGAATTGGAAGCAGCTCAAGCGGCAGCGCGATTGGCACGCGTAAAAATGGAACTCGCGGAATGTGAAGGTGAGCTGTTGGAGTCCGATAGTGGTGAGAATGATTTCAAGTCGGAAAATGTACAAAATTGGATCGCTGCATCGATCAAAGATACAAATTACGCCGACGACACTGAACAGTGTATCAAACCGTCCTTTCAAATGCCAGTTAAGGAAGAACAATGCAAAAACTCGACCATTGAAGTGCAAACATTGGCGGATGCATTAAAGGAAGTTTTATGCACAAAAAATAATACGGCGGCGCAACCGAATTACATAAACGAGTTGCCGCACTTTGACGGCATTAGTGATGAATGGATGGCATTCAAAACCGTTTATGACGATACAGCCCCATTGTTTAATGACGTACAAAACATGGCAAGATTACGAAGGGCAATAAAGGGTCGTGCACGTGAAGCAATAAAAAGTTTGCTTTATTCAGCCGCTAAGCCGTATGACGTCATTGACTCACTAAGACGCCGCTACGGAAGAACAGATGCTTTGGTTCTTGCCGAGTTAGATAAATTACAAGCATTAAGAAAAATAACAGACGATCCTCGCGATGTGTGTATGTTCGCAAGTCAAATAAATAACAGTGTGGCGGCTATCAAAGGTTTGAAGAGACCCGAATACCTTCACGCGCCGCATATTGTTAAAACGATATTGGATAAACTACCACAATCATTTTTATACCGGTGGTATGATTTTGTCGGCGACGAGGAACACGGTGTTTCTGATATAACACGTGTTTCCCAATGGCTTAATCGTGAAGCAGATCGATGCGGTTCACATGTCAGCCTTACAGAGAGATATAATACGAAAGTGAACTCAAGGAACATATTTAAAGGTGACAGAAATAAAGGCTTTCAACGATATGAAACATACACCACGAGTGAAAATAAGAAACGGTGTATACAGTGCAATGAAAATCATGTATTAAGTGAATGTCAACGATTTTTAAAACTGTCTGTTGACGAACGTTGGGACATGGTGAAAAAGTGTAACATATGTTTTAAGTGCTTAGACGGGAAACATCGCAAGCAAACATGTCGTAAGCCATCATGTAAGTACTGTAAGAAATGGCATCATTCACTATTGCATATTCATGATTTCAATAAAAAGGAAGAGCGAGATAGCAATATCGCCTCGCAAAGTAGTACAACGACGACGGCTAATACTGCGTCATCAGTGTGTGCAACGATAACACCACGTGCTTATTTAAAAATAATTGAAGTGGATGTGTTTGGGCCGAAAGGATCCGAAACGATAATGGCTCTTATGGACGAAGGTTCAACAGTAACTTTATTAGACTCATCCGTGGCTAATCGTATTGGACTGAATGGTGATAAAATGGAATTAGTATTACAGACTGTGGGTGGTGGAAACATAGTGAAAAAAGACTCGCAAGTGATAAACTTAACAGTGAAAGGTGTTAATAGTAATAAAGTGCAAAAACTGAAACAAGTGCGTACTATAGACAATTTAAAATTAACTCCACAATATTTGGATAAACAACGAATTGTACAGTGTCGGCATTTACGTAATCTCGTCGATCACATTTACTATGAAGCACGAAACCCTATGTTGCTTATAGGGCAAGACAATTGGGAGTTAATAGTGTCAAAAGAAACAAGAAAGGGAAAACCCGGCCAACCAGTCGCTTCACGTACAGCGCTTGGTTGGGTTCTGCACGGTATCGACACAAGCATTACGAGGCAAGTAAATATTGTTAATACTTGTTTAAATATCAACGAAATAGACGCCGATATGCACAATTTGATAAAAGAACACTTTTCAATTGAATCACTTGGTGTGGAGGCAAGAAGGCCGTCTAACGATGCCGAAGGGAAAGCACTCGCAATACTTAATAAAACATGTAAAAGATTACAAGATGGCCGTTTTGAAGTTGGTTTATTATGGAAAACGGATGATATCAGCTTACCAGAGAGTTATGCATTGGCTGAAAATCGATTAAAAAGTATGGAGCGAAAATTCGATAAAGATGCAAAGCTAAAGGTTGAATATAGTAAGCAAATTCAACATTTATTGCAAAATAATTATGCAGAAGAAGCGCCACAGACAATCAATTCTAACAAGATTTGGTATTTACCACATTTTGCCGTAGTTCACCCATTAAAAAATAAAATAAGAATTGTTTTCGACGCAGCCGCAAAGTCACGTGGAAAAAGCCTTAATGACGCCTTATTATCAGGACCAGATTTGCTACAATCGCTATTCGGCGTGTTAATACGTTTTCGACAAGGACCGATAGCAGTAGCCGCTGATATAAAAGAAATGTTCCTTCAAGTCAAAATAAGGCAAGAAGATCGCGATAGTCTGAGATTTCTATGGCGTAATGATGGGCGTGACTCACCCATTACAGAATATAGGATGACGTCAGTAATATTCGGTGCAACGTCATCGCCTTCAACTGCGATATATGTAAAAAATCGTAATGCGCAAGACTTTAAAGCTCAATTTCCCGCGGCAACGAAAGCAATTGAACATAATCATTATATGGATGATTATTTGCATAGTTTTCACGAAGAAAGTGATTTTATAAAAATAACGAACGATGTTAATGTAATTCACAAGAAGGCAGGTTTTGAATTGCGTGGGTGGGCTTCAAACAAACCCTACCTCCTTCGAGAAATGCAAAATGAAAAGGAAAATAAAAGTGAAGTCGAATTAGGTGAAAATGAAGAGAAAACATTGGGCTTACGTTGGCTAACAGAAAGTGATAGTATTGCCTTTCGTGCTAATTTACGCAATACATCACAAGAAATACTGCAAGGCATAAAAATACCTACGAAGAGAGAGATTACGAGTGCCGTTATGTCTACATTTGATCCACTAGGGCTCGCGTCGCCTGTTTTAATACAAGGAAAGAAGTTAATACAAAGTATATGGAGAAGCGGCGTTGGATGGGATAATCAAATTGAGCCAAGAGATTATCAAACGTGGTTGACATACATAAACAATATGAAATTATTGCAAGTTCTACGCTTGAACCGATGTATAGCACCTTATAACACCGAGGGGGAGCTACACGTGTTCACAGACGCGAGTGAAACTGCATACGCCGCTGCTGTATATTGGCGTACCGAGAATAAGAGAGGTGAATATAACGTGAGCCTCATAGCATCGAAAGCGCGTGTAGCACCTTTGAAACCTATATCAATGCCGAGATTAGAATTACAAGCGGCTCTCCTTGGTAGTAGGCTAGCACATACTATTGAAAATGAACTTGACTTGCAAGTAACAAATAAAACATACTGGACCGATTCCAGTATTGTGTTGTCTTGGATCAAATGTGACCCTAGAACTTTCAAAACATTCGTCGCGCATAGACTCGCCGAAATTGAGGAACTTACAAAACCTCAAGATTGGCGATGGATACCATCAGCACACAACCCAGCTGATGATGCAACGAGAGATGTGCCGGATGATTTCAACCACAGTCATCGGTGGTTTACGGGTCCATTGTTTCTTAAACAAAACGCATCTCAATGGCCTGCGCCGCGAACTTTCAAGAAAGAGACAACAATAGAAGAAAAAATAGAAAACGTTATGCATGTGCAATTAACTACATATGCCACACCGGAGCCGGAAAGATTTTCAAGTTTTCAAAGGCTTTGTCGTGCAACAGCGCGTGTAATACAGTTTGTTAAATTATGCAAACGAAAAGAATTTAGTAACGCTTGTAAAGTCATTAAAAGCAACAAGACAAAGAAAATAAATAATAAAAATTACAATTTTAAGGAAAGACAAGAAAATAATATAAAGTTAATACCTATCGGTGCAAATATATTATATGAAGCAGAGTTGTTGTTGATAAAAAGAAGCCAAGATGAGAGTTTTCGATCCGATGTAAATAATAAGAAAAAAGGCATGCAATTAAACAACTCGAGCCCATTGAGAAAACTCGATGTAATATATGAAAATGGCCTTTTAAGATTGCGAGGACGAATTGACGCAATAGAAGGGATTCCCAGTGAATATCAGCGCCCAATCGTGTTATGCAGTAGAAATAAGATAACACGACTCATCATCGAAGATTTCCACCGTAGATTTAACCATGGAAATTACGCTACGGTTATAAATGAAATAAGGCAACGATATTGGATTGTTGGACTGCGATCAACACTACGATCGGTTCAATATCAGTGCCAATGGTGTAAAGTTTACAAATCTAAACCCAGTGAAATACCTATGGGAAACCTTCCATTAGAAAGATTACAACACGGAGCTTTCCCGTTCACATGCACTGGGGTCGATTATTTCGGCCCCATGACTATAACGGTTGCAAGACGGCATGAAAAGCGATGGGGCGCCCTTTTTACATGTCTCACTACGAGAGCGCTACATATTGAGTTGGTTCCAACCCTATCAACCGATTCAATGATAATGGCGCTACGGAGATTTGCGGCTAGACGAGGCATGCCCAAAAATATATATAGCGATAATGGAACGAACTTTGTTGGCGCGAAAAAAGAAATAAAAGAGGCTGTAGAAAATATGAAAATTCAAGGTCTGGCTACAGAAGCAGAAAAGATTGGTGTAACGTGGAAATTCATACCACCAGGTGCGCCTAATATGGGGGTTGCTTGGGAACGCTTAGTGCGATCAGTAAAAGCAGCACTTGAAGTAACCATGAAAGAGCGTTATCCGCGAGAAGAAGTTCTTCACACTCTTTTATTAGAAGCCGAACATATAGTTAATTCGAGACCACTTACGCATCTTATAGAAAATCAAGATGAAGAAATGTTAACACCAAATCACTTTCTAATTGGAAGATCGTGTGGTGCATCGAGAATAGGTCAGTTTGAAAATTGGGAACTTGTCGGCCGAGAAACATGGAAATCAGTTCAACGCTTAGCCGATCACTTCTGGCAAAGGTGGATTCGTGAATATTTGCCTACACTGCTACCACGTAAAATAAGCGGTAAAATGAGCGGAGCTGACCTTAAAGTAAATGATATCGTCATGATCGTTGACGCTAATCTACCACGATGCACATGGCCGAGAGGAAAAATAATCCACGTTTATCCCGGCCCCGATGGTAGAACGAGAATCATCGATGTCGAGACAACGGTTGGCGTGCTGAGACGTCCAACATCGAAAATCGTTTTACTTGTACCTGGATCGCTAAAGACAGATATTGGTGCTATGCACGAGGGGGAGGATGTTAGCGATCGATGTTAGGCGTAACGTCGTTTTTTGCAAGTAATGAAAAAATTGTTTGTGTAGATCACAATTAGTGAGTACAGAGCGCACGGTAGTAAACGCGCGCACGCATTTAATCAATGTTTCTTTCGATGTAAATACATTATGACAACTTGTTTGATTTTATTAATATTTTATGTTTTGTGATAATGTTTATTTTATAATGTACATCGTAGAAGTTTTCTTTGTCTTATGTAAAGGTACATGTATGTTTATGAAGCGTATTTAAAAATACAGTATGTAAAAGAGAAGTATATTGTATAAGTATATTTTGTATTGATTGTATATGATTTTGTATATTTTTGCCTTTAATTGTTTAAAATATATACTTTAGTTGTAGTAGTTGTGTTACGAAGTAGATATGTTACGAAGTACTTGGACTCATTTAAGAATTTTGCTAAATATGTGTTTATGATGTACGGCATATTGTATATTTTTAGAAAGTATTTTTTACGATTAATAAGAAACTTGTACATTTTTTGAATATTAATAAAGTTAAGAGCAAGTAGAGGGCTGGTTGATAACAAAACGGGCGCACGGATTGAGCATTACGTACGGGCTCACCGTGCTAAACTAGTATATAATCCCCACGGCGAGCGTAGCAAATCAGTTCTCGGGAGTCAACGGTACGGAGCACACGTAACTTACGCGACTATCACCAGCCCTCGAAAGCTACTTGAAGAAGAATTGCTGCAGTTTTATTTCGCCACGTTTCGTAATAAACGTTATTGCGAAGCCCGCGTGCTTTGCTCGCGAAATAAATACCTCGCGTCTAAACGGGCTGTGACGGCATAGTACGTTTCCACGGACGCTAGCAGAAGCGTCGGGAGTGAGCGTGAACCAGCGTTCGAAGGCGTTCACTCAGCGGAGATAGACATACGTTGTTTATCGGTCGTGCATAATATATCGCGTGACCTGCGTACGAGCAAGATCGTACTGCGCCTACGCCGCGATATACACGGTCACATTTCCGTTTCCGCACACAACAGCTAGCTTTCCGCCCGCGGCTTCGCCCTCGTAGTCAAATAAAGATTTGCATAGTTCCCATTCCCGTGTGATTTCCGTGATAGGACTTATCTTATGTAATTTCTCCAGCTATCTCTGTACCAAATTTCATTCTTATCGGTTTAGTGGTGTGGGTAGTGGGTTTGATAGTAATTAAGAATAAAAAAGACCTTTCAATCAAAGCAAACCTACACTATATAATGTGAAATAATTTCAGTATCAATGGTCTTCTGTCCAAATTCCACTACCCATAACCGCTGATATTTGCAACGGAAATTAACGTTAAAACAAACAACTTATATAAACTTACGTGACATTTCAAAACACTTTAAACCGAGCCACACTGATCCTCTGTTATTAGCTTACTCACGCCCATGCGAATAAAAATACATACATAAACTCTGGCCTTCAGAACTATTGCAAAATAATATAATTAAGAACACGGGTACCATGACACCGGCCTATGGGATTTGTTAATACAATATATTACTTATTCATTGGTAAAGTAATCAGTTATAAAATACATTGATTACCAAACCACTTTTAGACAAGATTTTTATTTGGTACCTGTTTCTTTTTCCATACTTCTTTTTCTTTTGATTACAACGGCTGTAAAGTTTTCCAGGGAAAAACTTGAGCAAGGACTATTTGGAATTAATGTTTTTCCGGTGATAGGTCATTAATTGAAGGAGGCCATAGGCTACATATAATACTACGACCAATAGAACCGTAACATCAATGAAAACTGTTATAAAAACAAGATAAATTCTTTTGCTCTTAAATAAATTAGGTGGGTCAACATTCAACTAGTATATCAGTGAAATAAAGGCAATCAAAATTATCTTCAAAGACACTCACTTGTCTTGAAGCCAGCCAGTCAAATAAAGGCAACTGAAACTTTCAATTCCACTAAATTTAGTCTCAAAATTGTCCATAGTTCAAAGTTTCAGAAGTCGTCGTCAAACAACAAGCGATTTGTATCTCGCACAGCTATTAGTTCCGCATCACATTGTTGTGGCCTGCGCAATCATGTTACAATATCGTGTACAATACAAATTGTATGTCTATTTGAGGATTTATTTATTTTATTCATTGGGACGAACGATATCTCGTAAAACTCCGTTAAGACAAGTTATTACAGTATTTAGGAATCCAATTTTAATCGGGTGCAATTGTCATGTTAAGAATGTTTGTTACATTTGAACATAGCACACTTTTTGTGAACTCTTTTCGAGTGCATTTATCAATTATAAAGTTACAAATAATATTCTTGTAAAAGTAAAGAATGCTTTGAAAACTTTATTTTAAATGTTATTTAATAAACTTACTTTTGTTCTTCTACGCGTGACACTCAATGCTCCATTGCTTCTGGAAAATTCTATACTAAGTATCAAAAAATGTTATTATCTCGTTCTCGTTATATTATTCATAAAGTATCAAAATATTAACAAACATGCCTCTGAAAATTATAAAATCCCAAATTTTTCTTACATGTGGAAGAATTCGATATTAAATTTCGTAGAAATATTTTTCGCGTAGATGTTACAAATATTTTACAGCGAGCTATGATGCTATGCTATGATCAGTAGCTATGATTTGAGTGGATAGTTTAAATTGTATTGATGGTGGTGATAAAACAAAAATCTACATAATATTCATCTACCTATTATCTGTACTTAGCCTATGTATGTAGGTATTATAAATTATTAAGAACTTAGAACTGAGAACAAACTGACTAAACCGATAAACTGTCCTTTTTCTTTTAGTAGGTATAGTTTTACCACAGATAATATAATAATACTATATTGGAGATTTTCTTCACAGCTTTCGATAATAAAAAAAAATATTCTACACAGATTAGTAATTATATCGCTTACCTCATCTTTAAATTAATAATGTTTTAAATAATATAATGACAAAAAATCCAAATAATCTTAAAAAAAAAACGTCTACACAAAACAAGAACCTTTCAGTCCAGGATACTGCATCAATCAGGTCTTCTAAAAAAAACGGTTTTTTCTAATGTTATAAGAGAGCAAACGCAGACGCATCGCACGATTCACGCCGCCCATAAGCGTCCAATCAACTGGGAAGTGGTTTGTTGCTGTCCTCAAAAAGTAAAGTTGTTATTAAATTATCCCTTATCACGCGACCAATCAAACTCTAGATTACCATTATCATTACCCAATTGTCAATGCATTTGTTAATTCGATAATTGTAATAGCAGTGAAGCTATTTATCATTTTGATTGGTTTCATCAATTATTGTGTTCATTCCTTTGAAATTGTGGAATTTTTTTTTTGTTAATACTAGGTATAATTTAGTGATAGAGCCCACATATTTAAAACTTTCTTAGCTTTAATCTTTCAATAGTAATATAAATTGTGTTGAGTAAACTAGTGTGTTCAAAATATTTATATTTTTATATGAGTATAGTATGCAGTATTTTAATTTAATATTAATTTTACTCCCTAAACTTTTCATAATGATGACTGAAGGAGACATTTTTACGAAGTTATGCTACTAATTGACGTATGGCGGGAAGAAAAGCAATAAATCAAATTATTTGTAAACGTGGAAAGTTATTCTTCTTTTAAAGTTGACTTGAAGAAAAAGTACGGTCTTTTTTAATCAAAGGTAAGATTCACAGAAATACAAAATGCTCACAAAGGTATCTTTCTCAGAAACAAAATAGCTATTTATTGGAAACAGAATGTTCAGAACCGATTTAGTAGTTTTTAAATAACGCAGTACAAAAAACATTTTAAACTTACAATAATTAATTGAAGCTATAATAAAAAATTAAAAACCTTACTACGTTTAACCGTACCGTTTTTTACCACATCTGTACTTGTGATATTATAAAGCTGAAGAGTTTGTTTGTTTGTTTGAACGCGTTAATCTCAGGAACTACTGGTACGATTTGAAAAATTTTTTCGGTTTTAGATAGCCCATTTATGGAGGAAGGCTATATTTAACATCATACTAAGAGCAGCAGGAGCGGAGCCACGCTGGTAAAACCGCGGGGCGCAGCCAGTTTAAAATATCTTTAAAATATTTTGCAATATTCTTATGATGATACCTAATCACATCAAATGTTACTAGATAGATATTTTATAGATAGTAGAACGTAAAGGTAAATTTTCTTTATATTATAAAAGAATCCGGTTTATCGTCTCCATTGTCAAACAATGTCGTATGTTTTGCAAGCTTATGACCAATAAATAAAGTGATTACCAATTTAACGAATTTCCCTTTTTTCCTTATTTGAATATTCCATGAATTTACGCTGAACCTTTTGTCTTAGCTTTGAATGCCGCAGAATTGTTTTTTTTTTATGAAAAACTTCAGTCGGATCTGTTTAATCGTGAAACTTAAGTATTATTGGTTTTAAATAAAATTGATCATAATATTTATTTTGCTTTGCTAGATTTACTTATAAAATAGCTGTAGTTTTTAAAATCGTACTTACTCGTAAATATACACAAGAGCTACTGCGGTCATTTTGTTAAGGCGTGTATGTTAAGGAAATTCACGTTCATGTTACAAAATGTATTTTACGTGGGAACCCTAACTAGTGCAATAAAGTATCATTTACAAATTACATTTCTATTTGATGGGCTTACTAATTTTATCGTTTATCAGCTTCGAGAAATTTATTATTTAAGTGATTGTGGTTTTCAAATCATGCGCAGTTTTCAGAGATCTAAAAGTAGTACGGAAAATTTTGAGTTTGTTTAAAATAATAAATGTTTGCTATGTGAATGTATTTAATATCTTAAGGCTATTTCAATATTTCGTACTTATTTAATTAACTTATTAATAAATATTTTTTAATTTAATTAATATAAGCTATAGTTTATATTCTAATACTTACGTACAAGACATAATAAATCAGATATTATTTACGTCTAAGGGCCCATTTTTCAATGCTTGGATAAAATCAAGGATAAAACTTATCCGTCCAATTACACGATAATATTAAAATGTCACGTAAACTGTCAAATACGGGCAATTAGAATACGTTTTTAAAATGGTAGTTTTATACATTATTCGACAAATAAGTTTTATCCAAGCATTGAAAAATCGGCCCTAAAACAAAATATTTTACCAGACTTCAATATGTGTAATATTAATGAAAAGATGGATCATATCGTGTTCAAATTAAATGGAATAGAGCATAAAGGTAAATATTAATTGAAATAGTTTGAATTTTATATGAGGTGATTTCTATATCAGACCCAGACGTAAAGCCAACATTTCATATTAGTCTTTTCAAAGTTGTTTCAATGTATGGAAAATTTGTTAAAGTTTAGTGAACCATTTCGTATAAGGCCAAGGCCGCACTAGGGCTGAACCGCCGCGGTTTTTTACCCTCGTGATTTGTGAATGAAGCAACCTCGTTCAAACGGCGCGGGCGTCGTAATTTTCACCCGCGACTGATTTTAAAACCGACTAACGCTCGCGAGTGAAAACCGTGAATTCGCACCGAAGTTAGTTCTTGATAGAACTAACCCTTATTGTTGGCACGCACCGCTCGCAGGAAAAGAGCGGCCTCAGCCGTAGGGTAACCCGTAGTTTTAATTATCAACATCAGATGATAATGTTTTCTCGTTATTTGAAAACGAAAGAAAGATGAGCATAGAATTATCAATTTTTAATGAAAAAGCAAATTTAAAACGCATTATACTTTTATATTAATAAAATAAACAGGTATTATTTTATTACTACTAACCCGTAAGCAGTTGAATTAATTATTCTTATTCCAATACAGGTAAATTTTACTTTAACCAAACAACAAACACGATAAAGTCTATGAGGATTAATTTATTGAATCTCTAAATAGAGTATAGACTCTATTTGAATACACTTATTTTATGGAGCATTCAACCAGACCCAACCGAAGCATCGACCCATTTTCAAATGCATTGAAACTATATTATATATCTCTTTTAAACTTTCAGCTGACGGCAGATTCAGCCCAGATTTCACTTTAAACGAATACATTAGAACCGTGGCGGACCTTCGCGACACTAAAGTCATGTGCAGGGAGGGAGGTTGTGGGGCCTGTATAGTATCTGTAAGGGCCTCTACACCCACACAAGAGATTAAAACTTTCGCCGTGAATTCTGTAAGTTTTTATGGTTAGGCACGATTGAAATAAACGTCGATAATGACAGTATTATTACCAAAAGTTTGATATGACTGAGTATTAATAACTCAGGATTCTATGTATGTGATTAAAACGTTCGCGATAGGACAGATTATAAATTTAATTTGACCTACTTTATTAATATTTCGATTGTTATACACAAATATACACCAAGTATGAAGTAATCCAAGTAGTAGGCCAGTGAAGTGATTTTTTCTATCAAGTAGGCAATAATCGTGATAAAAAAATAGCATTGTTGAATTATATTATTTAATATTTTATATAAGCTAATGCTTCTAGATAAAGATTTAAAGAATACTTTAGCGTATTCTTTAAATCTTTATCTAGAAGCATTAATCTTTCACGAAGTAATTAGTAAAAGGCCTTCTACAATTCTTAAGTGGCGTGAACTCGTGTCGGAAGCCAAGACTCTGTTTGGGTCGCAGAGCTAGTTAATGGTATAATAATATTTTCGTTCTAGTGTTTAGTATCTCTATTTTCTTGCCACGGGTGGGATATTCGAACAACAGTAAGCATAGGTAACAGTACCATTGGATATCATGAGATACAGAAGAGATTGGCTGCTGTGAACGGCTCGCAGTGTGGATTCTGTTCACCAGGCTGGGTTATGAACATGTATAGGTAATTTATTTGTATAGATTTCCGTATTTTTTTATTTTTGTTGGAATAAAGTTGTAGTTATGTAATGCTTTCCAATTGTGTAGTTTCACATTATTAGATAATATCGTACAAAATGTGGAAAACCAGATGTCTGTAAAATTATACGATAAAATGTCGCCCGTGTATACTGTACAGTCTAATAAATTTGCTCTAACATCCATTGAAAGCGACATTAAAATAGTTCAGTCATCAATTCTCCACGCATAATAATATATTCTTGTATCGAAATCGAAGATAACTATTACATTTTTCATTAAAATCATATGAAAACATTTTAGCCTATTGGAGTCAAATCCAAAACCAACAGCAGCAGAAATAGAAAATTCATTCGCCAGTAATATATGCAGATGTACTGGCTATAGATCAATAGCTGACGCTTTCAAATCCTTCGCAATTGATGCAAATAAAGAAATAAAACAAAATCTTATAGACCTTGAAGATCTTGGTAATATAAAATGTGATAAAAAGTGTAAAGAAGGTCCAAAAGAAGACGAAAATGAAAGTACGTGGTGTGTTATTGAGAAAGATGAAAATGTACCAATTGAAATAAGTGGAGATGGCTTTAAATGGTACAGAGCTACAAATTTGAATGATGTATTCAGTGCTATGGGGAATGGTGAATATAAACTAGTTGCTGGAAATACAGGACAAGGTATGTGAGTTTATTAAATGCATTAAATACTAAATTTTTATACCTAGTCTGTAAAATAGGCTTACACAAATTTTTTTTTTTTTTTATAATGAATTATTAAATTTGTTATTTATTATGTTGGTTGACTGATGTCTGTTTCGTCTTTATTTTTAAATGTGGGAGGAAATGATCTTATAATGCTAACATAAAAATTCACATTGAAAAACAAATCGTTTTATGCCTTTTCGTTATATTTCTTCAAGTTGAACTGATTAAATTATAATTCGAGATACTGATACAAATGCTTAGATTATAATTCGAGATACTGATACAAATGCTTAGTAATAGAAAATAGACATTACCGTAAAATAATATTTGGAACAGGTGTTTACCGCATCAAGGATTATCCGAAAAACGTAATAGACATATCAAATGTAACGGAATTAAGGGGTTTTGAGATTGACGTTAACCTAATCTTAAAAGCTGCTCTTTCATTAACCGAAATGATGGAAACAATTCTGAAGTTGTCCAAAGAAAATGAGGACTTTTCTTATCTGAAAGAGTTATGGGATCATATGGATTTGGTTGCTCATATACCTGTTAGAAATGTAAGTCCTTTTTTCCTAGTTTTAGGTAATTTACTAATAGTAAATTTTTTATTTTATTAAAATTCAATAGGTACAGAAAAGATTTTAAATTTACAATTATTCCTTCAAAATTTAAAACGAAAGGGAATGTTAGGAATTTTGCCAAATCCCACTTAAGAAGGAAAAAATATAAACAAGTATGTTATGAATAGCTGGAGCTCACAGACATGTATCAAGATAGACTAAGCGAGTGTATGTACTTCCCGTGTCCAAACTAAGTTTATGAAACTTACTTGACGCTGGCCTACACTCAGTCCGCGCTTGCAGATCACCAAGGAAAGACGTGAAGCTGAATAAAGTAAAATGCCGAATTGCGCCGTTATAAACTGTAGAAACTCCATAGCTGTGAGTGGCCGAGTTAGCAGAGATGTTTCCTTCCACCGGTAAGTAATTTTCTAATCAGAATATGCACTATTTATTTTAAAATCAAATAAAGAATATCTGTGGAAAACGATCGTGACAAACACGGATACCAAATCATACGAAATGATTCGGAATACATTGCGGCTTTTACTTGGCACGGTAAAGATCGCGTCGTATGTTAACAAGCAATGAATAGCGTCTTCTCATTTTTCTGTTCTCATTTTTCTGTCCAATTTTGTGGTTAGTGATGTTCATTTGATGCAACAGTTCTCGATTCTAATCGATTTTATAATCGAACAGAAAAATGATAATTTGAAGGAGCAATTTTTCAGAAAAAAAGGCATAGATTTTTTTTGTCATTTAATACGACTTGACCTAGAACTTTTAAGTATTTTAATACAAAGGTACTAAAAATAAATATTATGACATGGACGCTATTAGTTAAAGTGTCATCTTGGGAGTTTTTTAAGAAAACTCCTTATTGCTTAGACTATGTTTGTTTTTTCAGTTTTCCAAGTAACCCGAACATAAAAGAAAAATGGATCGATGCAACGGGACATAAAGATTGATTGATTGACAGTTTCATTACTTTCTTTCGATGGCCTCTCTAGTACGTAGTACATGGTAACTCAATGGGTTAGGTAAGAAAAAGCTAAAACATATTAGTTTACTTGTTAGAATATTAAAAGGTTTATAACTTTATTTTATCATTCCTCTGTCTATGGTAATTATCATTTTTCTGTCTTGAATCGATTTAGTAATCGATTACGATTCATTTATTTAAGACATAGACATAGATCTAGTTTGATCTGATCTCTTAGACATAGATCTAGTTTGATCTGATTTCTTTCGATTTACTTCGATGGGATAGGACGATACTAGAATCGCCGCGCGAGTGGCGTCCTAATCGATTTAGCGTAAAATGAAATTAACATCACTAAAAAGCGCTCGTGACGTCATAACGCGTCAAGGTCAGTACAAAAAATATGACACGCTTGGTTTTCATACAGATCGCGGTACTTGCGTTGTCTACTTTAATATACATGTCTGTGCTGGAGCTGTTCACGTATTTTTCAATTAAAAATGAGTATTAATAAAACATTGTTATGTAAATTTTACATGAGAAACATTCGTTAATAGGATTTTAATAATATAAGCTATTTTTTTCAACCGATTTAAATAAAGAAAAGAAGTTCTCAATTCGATTGTATTTTTATGTTTGTTTGCTTCATCAAAAATTTCGACTAGGTGAATCGATTTATGATATTTCTTTTTATTTGAAAGCCTACAAATCCGATTGGAATTCCTATTTAAGTTTTATCTTCTTCTGACAATTTGAAGGCGGTTTAGTTTTTTTTTATAATTATAATATTCTAATAAATTTTTAGATGGGTTTAATTATTTTTTAATAATGTTGGTCTTAGGTTGGCACGATTGGCGGTAATTTAATGTTAAAACATACAAACAAAGAATTTCAATCTGATCTCTTTGTACTTCTTGAAGCAGTTGGTGGCATGATTACTATCGGTAAGAAAAATGTATCAATTAATTTGTGTTTTTGTGTTAGAGTTAAAGTTTTTGTGGTCATAGACATACATTTCCACGCGCAATTGCTAAGGCCAGTCACCACTCATCTCAACTCATCTAAAGCGTAAGTCGCAGGTTCGAATCACATAACGATGGACTTTTTTCTATTCTTTAGAATTTTCACATACATATTTTAACAGTTCTAATTAGGTATATGTTCGATAAAAATCCCAAAAAATATATATTTTAAAGCTTAATAATTTATGTAACAAGTCCATCTTTAGTGAGCATTAATGACTACTGTGTAAAGTTATTTTTTAATTATTCCTAGCTGAAGGCGTGGGGAAATATAAAATTATGTCTCTACTGGATTTTCTGAAGGTTGATATGAATAATAAGGTTTTAATTAATGTTTTATTACCACCGTTATCTAAAGACTGCATTTTAAAAACTTACAAGGTAAGGAAATGTTTATAGTACCTACTTTTTTGTTATAACATTTTATAAGCGCTATCTATGTTCGCCTAATATTTTAAATCGCTACGCACTAAAATGTTACATTTCAATATAACTTATTGCTATAATTTATGCCTCACGAATAAAACTTTATGTCACTGATTATGGACACACAATTCAAATTAATTAAAATACATGTTGTGCATTCACAGTAAAATTTTCATTTTCAGATAATGCCATGTTCCCAAAATTCTCGTGCGATAGTAAACGCGGCATTCCTATTCAAATTTCACCACAGCTCCCAAATTCTAGACAAAATGACAATCGTGTACGGTGGTATTTCACCAAATTTCGTACATGCTGTCAAATCAGAGATGGCATTGATTGGTAAAGATCCCTTCACAAATGAGACATTGAACATAGCTCTAAGAAGTTTGTCGGAGGAAATAAATCCTGAAGTTATGGAAACTGAGCCATCTGTAGATTATCGGAAAATGTTAGCTCTGAGTCTTTTCTATAAGGTAATAAATATTACGAGAATCTCCGCCGTTTCTGGAAACGTCTGTTAGATAATAACGTCTCATGCTATTGTTTATTTTTCGCGGATTTGTAGAAATTATAATGTGACACGTTATAATTTGTTTTTCTCTTCTTCTTATAACTCATTTTATATAAGGAAATTATATATAAACATATATAATTTCCTTAAATAAAATGAGTAGTGAACTAGCGGTCCGCCCCGGCTTCGCCCGTGGTACCTACATGTTTACACTATCCTATCTCTCAAGTTGGATCGAACTGTACATGGTGTGCGAATTTTATTATAATCGGTTAAGTGGTTTAGGAGTCCATTGAGGACAAACATTGTGACACGAGATTTATATATATTAAAGAAAGATAATAAATGAAATACAAATCAGAAAAAGAATCATATTAATGTTCATAATATAATGAAGTTGAGCGATACTTTAAACACATTCCTCGCCACGCATATTATTGGTGGAAAAGCTGAATCCTTAGCACCTTGCACTTACACGTATGCACGCACGAACACACAGCCTTTCCACATACACTTTCCACACGTATTTTTCAACTCCGTCTACCCCGATCTATATATTTGTATTGTATATTCACTATGATTTATTCTATTTTTGTTTATAAATAATGCTTACTATATTTCACAGGCGATTCTAAGCTTATCACCTGATGATAAAATAAATCCCATATATCGTTCTGGTGGTGATGTAATTAAAAGAGAAGTTTCCAAAGGAAATCAGTATTACGATACAGATCCAACTATTTGGCCGCTAAATAAACCGATACCGAAGTTAGAAGCATTAATACAATGTAGTGGTGAAGCGGTATACGCTAATGCTTTACCGAAGTTAATAAATGAGGTGTTTGCTGCATTTGTTCTAGCTGATGCAACTCCGGGAAGTATTATTAGTGATTTTGATACCTCTGAAGCTTTTGTAAGTAGCCATGATACTACAAACATTACACTTCTTATTACAATAGATCTCCAAATATTTATACTTATATTTTATATAAGTATAAATATATGGAATTGATAAAATAATCGCATCCGCATCTTTGTAATATTTAAAAACATTCAACCTCAAAGATTTATTCATTCAAACTAAACTTGTATAGACGCTTTGAATCAATGGTATTAATAATTGTTATTTATTTGTCAGAAACTTGAAGGCGTCATTGCATTTTACACGGCAAAAGATATACCTGGAAAAAATACCTTCACACCAAGTAATGTGCCTCTCATGGCAGCTGATGAAGAAATCTTATGCTCTGGAAAAGTTTTATTTAATGGCCAACCCGCTGCTATTATAGTTGCAAATAGGGAATTTACCGCCAACAAAGCTGCTAAACTAGTAAAAATAATTTATTCAGTGATTAACAAAAACAAACCATTACTTACTATCGATGACGTTTTAAAATCTCCTGATAATAAATCGAGAGTAATAAATAATGATTCCATAAAACCCAGTAATGTAGGGAATGATGTGAAACATGTAATCAAAGGTGAATTTAAAACAGCAGATCAATATCATTATTATATTGAACCTCAAACGTGTGTTGTTAAACCTATTGAAGATGGATTGGAAATACATTCAGCTACACAGTGGCTCGATTTAGCTAATGTTGCTGTTGCTCAATGTTTAAATGTGCCAGTAAACAGGTAAGTTGTGCCAGTAACGTAATGTAACGAGTAGACTATTGCCTGTATTGATTTCTACATCCTTTATGGTACTTTCCCTTATTCCCGTCATTAATCTTGTCCTTATAATAAACTTGGCAACCCACTAGCAAAGACTACTCAGCATATCCAAATGTATGTGGCTGGTAGCAATCGCTTTCATTCAGGCAAACTGCTCTTGTGTGAACAAAAAAAAGTTTGATAAAATACCTAAACTTTACATAGCTACTCGTGATAGTAAAGTATGACTCATTGTTATTTTTTAATTGATTGCAGTATAAATGTGATCGTTCGTAAAGTGGGTGGTTCCTATGGGGGTAAAATAACAAGATCAGCTCAAGTCGCTTGTGCTGCGGGTCTGGTGGCATATCTACAGAGAAAAGCGTGTCGATTGGTTCTGTCTCTCGAAACAAATATGCGGTCAATTGGAAAGAGATTACCGACTCTTAGTAATTTTGAGGTATAATTATTATTATGCTACGAGTTATTATAATCACAGTATTAACTTGTTTAGCACTGATAGTTTTCATAAAAAAATGCTTGAACTATAAATTTTTTAATATGCAATCAAAAGTAAGTGACTAAATGACTTAGAATTTATATTTGCCATAAGCCATATAATTAATAGATAACAGGGGCACGAGCCAGAATATTTTACGAGTTATTTGTTAAATATGTTGCAAATCCAATAGCATTGAAACAAGACACGTGATTTTTGTGTTAATTCTTAGCGTTACGGTTTGAACTACTGTACCTTTTGAAACAAAACGCTAAATATATAAACCAAGGTCAATATCTTATCCAAATTATATTTGTACACAGGCGGGTGTAGATGAAAAAGGTGTCATCCAGTATCTAAAGAACACTTTCTATCAAGATAATGGTCATTCAATTAATGAAGTAATCGTCCCTCTAACTGTTAATCATTTCTTTAATTGCTACGACACTCAGAGGTGGGAAATAGAAGCTAATACTGTTTTGACTGATAAACCTTCGAACACTTGGTGTCGTGCTCCAGGTAACATTATATCCTTATTTTATTTATAAATGCATACTTTTGTAAATAAAAAACTTTCACGCATTGCAAGAATAGCCTATGGATGTACAATCGTTTCATGAATTGTAAGGAAAATGTTGTTCTACAATTTAAAAATCCATACTAATATTATAAATGCGAAAGTAACTCTGTCTGTCTGTCTGTCTGTTACTCAATCACGCCTAAACTACTGAACCAATTTGCATGAAATTTGGTATGGAGATATTTTGATACCCGAGAAAGGACATAGGCTACCTTTTATTGCGAAATATGTACCACGGCCGAAGCCGGGGCCACTATATAAAAATAATTTTGATTTTCGTACATATCAATCATTAGTTGTCAATCCTGTCAAATACGGTTGAACGGTCAAAATATTGTTTGACATTCATGCGTTCAAAAATGTATTTTGTGTAAAATAATAAAAAAGTAAAAAGGGTGAATAAACTATTGTCTGTATTTTTTTAAATCAATTATTGAAAAGTGCAATTAAAGCAGATACATAAAAATTCCTCAAATATTTGTGTTTACGCGTGCTTTCAGAAATTGATAAGGTATTTTCGGTGAGGAAACTAACCAAGAAGGATAGTTCGATTAATTATTTAAAAAAAAATCTCTAAAAATGTAAAAATTCTGACAACTATTTGTCGCGATTTCGTCGACTGCTTCAACAATATTGCGTTGAAATAATATTATAACGTTAAAATTGAAACGGAGGCCCTGGCTCATTCGATTGAACCAAGCTAAATTGCGTTTTGAAGATTACATCCATTTACGCGATGCAATTAGCACAGAGAAGAATATGCAGAAAATATTGGGCTATTTAGGTGCTTAGGTGCTATTTTACCGGCGACCTTAGAAAAAAAGACCTTAGAATTAAATAAAAGACAGATGGAGCGTTGCCGAACTAAACCGAATGATTTTTCGTCATTTCCATAAAGCTATGTGTGCTGTCATTTCGCCGCTGCACTGTACGAACACGATGCTTCTGTGTGCGTGTTATGTTACCAGATATTGAAAAATTTCCCAAATTTTTGCCCGACTACGGAAGAAAGAGGGTTATGTTTTTCGAGTGTATGTATGTATAATATTTCTTTGACACGCCCTGCAGTATAAACTGTTGGATCGATTTTGAGTTGTGAGGTGTCATTGCAATCATCTGAATTATGAAGGTAGTGGTGGTAGTGACGTAGGCTATATAAATAAGCAGTCATGTTTTAATTTTTATTTTAATACAAATTCGGGTTTATGATATTATTTTATAATATTGCAAAAATTATTTTGTTACATAAAGCACCTATCTACTAAAGTTAAATATGGACAAAATAATTTTATTCAATTTTTAATTACTTACTTAATTGCATTAAAATTTAAAAAACAGTTTTTATTTTTCAAAACATAATATGAATGCGAATAGCGGTAGTTATTAATCGAGAATGCGGGACATTTTATTGTCAATTTTCATCATATCCATCATGGAGTTCACATGAATTAAATCGCGAGCGAAAACGACTATGACGCTTTTTATAAAAGTAATAAAAAAAATGTATAATGCTTATTAAAATAATCTAATAATGATCATGAGCCTTTATTGCACTATAGAAATAATCACATTGACGATCGAAAAATCCAACAGCACTACCCCGAAGATCTTTTAACCATTTTACCGTTTTACCCCTAAAATTGGCAAATTCATTTTCAAAATACTGGCAGCATACGTTGAAGTTTTGAATTCCTTCGTATATGTAAAATTATTATTTGTATATAAAATTAAATAAGCCAAATAATCTACAGAAAACCTGTAAAACGATGTTTTATCTTTTTGTTTGTTTTCTGGAACAAATATTACAGCGTTTTAATATCACAAGACAGCATTTTTTTACTAAAATATCAAACCCATTTTGACGTATTGCATGACACTAGAATCGCTATAGCACTGCCGGAGGTTCGTATTCGTTTTTGATTTCGTATTTTCTTTGACAAGGGCGACGGACGATTGACATGCTCCATCTGCATTTTATTTTGTAATCTAAGCCGGCGACATACACAGGTAGCCCAAGTCATACGCATGAATATGCGCAAGATGCAATGACATAATATCAAGTTTTTAAAAGTACTTACTGTTTTTTTACCCACAAAATTGGTATTTGTTTTGAACTGGTAACCCTAAAAATATGTCATAGCCATAGGTTTTTGTCATTTCTCGGTGCAGCAAACATATGTGATATTTTTTTTGGAAATCATAAGAGATCTTTTTCCAACAGTCAAAGTTGAATTAATATTACGTTTTTATTTTAAGTTTCTACAGGTATAGCAACACTGTCATTTTCTTTCACGTTAATTTCACCGTCTTCCAGATTCACAAATTGATTCAATTGATTCTGGTAGCCATCTTCCGGTGTTGCTGTTTCGATTTTCTTTATCAAACTCTGCACTAATATCAATGTGTAGCTGTGGATGCCTGGAAAATTATTTTTATATGCATTAGTTTTTCATTATAAAAGAAATAGAAAATTATTGACACGTATTCGAATTTTGGACAACATAGAGATACGTATTATCAACATAGAGTATACGTGGGAACTATTTAATAATCTGATATAAACCTGATATTTATATATTCTGATGATTGCATACCTACATTAAATTTTTCAGAAAGAAAGCTTCAGACAGTGAGATCGACTTGTGTTTTTTATAGTTACCTATATATAAAAATAAACAAGCAAAATATTTTGATTAATTAGTCTCATATTCTGAACCATCTATTTATATAAAAATGAAACCCGTTTTCCGTTGTCACGGAACGCGTGAACGAGTGGACCGATTTCGATAATTCTTTTTTTATTATATTCCTTGAAGTACGAGGATGGTTCTTATGTAGAGAAAACGTGTACCACAGGCGAAGCCGGGGCGGACCGCTAGTATAGTAATAAAGATAATAAACTAGTCATACAGAAGAAACTTTTTTGATCAATAATTAATGGTAGCCGTCTTTTTATAGGTTCTACAGAAGGTGTAGCAATGATAGAGTATATTATGGAAAAAGTTGCATTTGAAATAGGCCAAGATCCTATGCAAGTTCGAATCGCAAACATGATCCGCGAAAACAATCCTCTCATAGATATGATTGATCAATTAAAAAGAGATTCTGATTATGATACTAGGAAAACAGAAATCGAAGAATTTAATAAAAATAACCGGTGGCGCAAGAGAGCAATGAAAATGATGCCCATGAAGTATGATGTAGGATACTTTGGTAATTACAACTCCATAGTTTCAATATATCACGGTGATGGAAGCGTCGTTATTATGCATGCTGGTATTGAAATGGGGCAAGGTCTTAATACTAAAGTTGCTCAAGTATGCGCCTATACACTTGGCATACCATTAGAAAAGATAAGTGTACAACAATCTACAAGTTTTACTTCACCGAATACTATGACTACAGGCGCTAGCATTGGAAGCGAATGTGTTTCATACGCAACTAAAAAAGCATGTGAAATTTTATTAGATAGATTGGCTCCTATCAAAGCAAAAGGAAGTTTTACTTGGGAAGAGCTAATTGTTGAAGCGTTTAAAGAAGAAATTGATTTGCAAGCGTCTTACATGTATTCTGCTATGAAAGATGATGTGAAACCTTATGCTGTGAATGCAGTGTGTGTTTTAGAAGTGGAAATTGACATTTTAACTGGAAATCATGATGTGAGACGGTTGGATCTACTTGAAGATGTTGGTAGGAGCCTTAGTCCAATGATAGATGTTACACAGGTAATTTAATATAACGTCATTGTTTAAAATATTCAATCATATATGTACACAAATTGACAAAAATACCGAAAATTGAAAAGAGATATAATAATTTTATAAAATTGCAGATAGAAGGTGCCTTCGTTATGGGCCTTGGATATTGGACGCAAGAAAATCTGATATACGATTCCTTATCAGGGAGATTATTAACCGATCGCACGTGGTCCTACAAGCCTCCAGGTATAAAAGATATACCAGCAGATATGAGAATTTACTTCTGCAAAAACTCTAAAAACGAGTTTGGTGTGCTGCAATCGAAAGGTAAAATTCAACATATTTTTTTATCATAATATCCGACTGCATGAAAACTTAAAAATAATATTGCACTAATATATAGATACCATCTTTAATAATTTTGATGAACCCATTCTTACGTAAAGATGAATCTTACAACGCCCTTTACGGTAAGATCCTTCAAACCATTGACGCTGTAGAGCGAGTCAAGGAAACATATAATATGTACGGTGTTTCTACATACATAGTAAGATAATATGATCGAATCACACAGTCTATCCAATCTAAGGTTAGCCGATACTACGTTTAACTAGACTTCAACAAACTAATGTAGGCTACTCGTATATCCCTTAATTCATAATATCAAGTGTCGATTGTTCGATATTCAGCTACTTTTGTATAACAAACAAGAAACAGACAAAACTTTCCTTACAATAATATATGCTACTACCGGTCCGCCCCGACTTCGCCCGTGGTACATATTTCGCAATAAAAGGTAGCCTATGTTCTTTCTCAGGGTCTAAAGATTATCTGTGCCAAATTTCATCAAAATCGGTCTAGTAGTTTATGCGTGAAAACCATACGTACATACATACAAACATTTCCTCTTTATAATATTAGTATAGATGTTCAATAGAATTATGGAATACATTTATCCCTTGAAATTTTCATGGAAATCATTTTGAAAAAGGAGAACATACTTTCAAATGACGTACTCTCAAAGCGAAATCAAGGTCCTGCTATAATGACAGGATTAGAAGGAATGGTTTCCAATTTCTTTCCTAGTTAGAAATACGATGAAACACTTTAAATATTATATCATATAACCAAATATCAAGGTCTCTGATTACATAATAGGAAGGGCTTTCGACTGCCCTTAGAGGAAGAAATTTGCTGACTTTTATTATCATGTGTATCTTTATTTATATCGATTTGCTTATTTCTTTTGCTTCTTTTATTACTCCCCTGTCTTTATGTTCATTATTTTTCATTTGTGTAAAATCTATTTTTATATTTTTGGACAAAAATTTAAGACAAGAAACTGTGATTCACCTTCATCAAATCTGAACTGATGAACCTAGTTAATTTAAAAATCATCGGCCAAGACAGTTTTTAAAACAAAAATTCCATTAGAAAAAAATTACCTGAGTGACCATTTGAACTATTCTTTCGGTCCTCGATCAATCCGGGCGTTATTTTTAGGTTACGTTAGTCAATTAATTAAGTTTTTTCTATTCTTTCTTCTTCTTTACAGAGCATTATAATGCCGTAAAACTATTTACAGGTACTGGGGAACCAGCACTATGCCTGGCTACAGTGATCATCCATGCGGTCCGAGACGCAGTGCGCCTAGCGCGCTTGGACGCCGGCCTTCCAGACGAATGGTTACGAATTGGTATGCATTTAGTTATGAATTATGAAATAATTTACGTACTAAATTTTAAGGTAGAGATATTTTGTGTATTAATTAATGTAGAGTTTTTATTTTATTTTGCAATTGTGAAATTATCAATTTTAACATGCTTACAAATATTCGATTTTTTAAGAATAGAAAAAAGTCGCTTGAAAAGGCATCCAAACCTGCGTCCTTCGTATAAAGAAATAGTGTTATAAGAAATATTACCATGTCAAACGGCAAAACATTTGAACAATTCAAAAGATTTCTACACAGATGTAGAAATTAAGTAATTATTTCTTAATAAGTAATTAGTATTTTTATAGTGAAACGAAAATAACAATAAAAGCTAGTATTTTTTTGTTTCAGAAAACCCTTGTACAGTGGAAAACATATTTATGGCTGTGGGACATAAGATTGAACATTTCAAATTAATATAAAAATAATAATTCTAGATTTACTAACTGTCTAATTACTATTGTTACATTTTCTTTTGTGATGTTTATTTAGCTACGACTTATTGGAAATGTAAATTAAACTATTCAGTTTAATGTATATACTAGTTATGCCGCGCGGTTTCACCCACGTGGCTTCGCTCCTGTTGGTCAAAGCATGATAATATAATAGCCTTCATCAAAAAATGGGCTATCTAGCACCGAAAGAATTTTTCAAATCGGACAAGTATTTCCTGAGATTAGCGCGTTGAAACAAACAAACTCTTCAGCTTTATTATATTAAGTATAGATTAAACTATTAATTACTATATGTTTTATATTTTATTTTACGTTATAAATTTTTGAAAACTACTATCTGGATACTGTGGCTTTACTTGCATTTTATCTAAACAAAAAGTAGTGTGTTTATCCCACAGTTTATCCAGACTACTACCACTATAGAGTATAGACTATATTATATTTACTTTAGTAATTTTTATTTCCGGATGCACAATAAAGTATTTTTGTTTGTTTGTTTGTACTATCTTACTCTGTACCAAATTTCAAACAGATTCGATGAGCTATTTCGTATGAAAGAGTAGGTACAAACATCTATAAATTCTTACAAATGATGCAAAAGTTGTTTTTATTTTATTAACTTTATAAAAACATTTTCTACTTGAAAAATAGAAACTCATTTATATGATCAAACATTTCACTTTTGATTAAATTACAGTTTAATATGTACATAATATTATTATGCAAACATACGAATTCAAACATGGTTTTGAAAATCTATTTTAGCACAAGTTCATAAACCTAACTTCAATGTACATTTAATTTATTTTTAATTAACGAGAAATGAACGTATTTTACAGTAGCGCTATGTCAATTTACATATTTAGGGGCTATTTTTGAACGCATTTGCCTTATTATCTTCTACTGCCTTCACTTTGATGCTGACATATATTTTAACTAGTGGTCCGCCCCGGCTTCGCCCGTGGTACCTACATGTATAAACTTTCCTATCTCTCAAGTTGGATCGAACTACACATGGTGTGCGAATTTTATTATAATCGGTTAAGTGGTTTAGGAGTCCATTGAGGACAAACATTGTGACACGAGATTTATATATATTAAGATATACCTACATAAATCCAAACAATTATCTTCAATTATATAGCTGGGTAATTATGAAAATATGAGATATACATACTTCAGAGGCTATGAGGTACTTATATATGAGCGTTTTAAGTACATAGATGTGTAATTGTGTATTATTTAGGTAATTTAAAGTGAACACTAATGAGATGTATGGGAATAAAATAAATTGCATATTCTTCAATGAAACAGCATTTTAAAATACAGTATATTTTACACCGTGTCAATGCATTGCAGCTGACCGCCTCCTTGGTACAGTGGTTGACGCGTGAGCGTAGAACCGAGGGGTCCTGGGTTCGATTCCCGGTGGAGACGAAGAAAAAAAAAATGTCTCGGTCTGGTAGGACACAGAAGGCTGATCATCTACTTGTCCCTATAGAAAATCGATCAGTGAAACAGATGTATGCATAATGCATCTGCCCCTTACCCCACTACGGGGACACGGGACTTCACACACAATGCATTGCATACATCCAGTGATTTTACCTATTTACTAGCTTATTTACTAGGTACATAATATTATTGATTCATCTTATACTACGGCAGAAAGAACAATTCAAATAAATAATAATTAACCAATTTTCGGAAAAGGAAACCTCACGATTCAACACAAGCTTTCAGATTATATTTTGTAATACAAATCCACGTTTACAACATTGTGCCGATTTTAATCCAACATCAGTCATTGCGATGACAAAACATAAAGAATTGAAAACAAAAGAAGCCTTAATAAGAACTGTTTCAGAAACATTTGCTATAAGTTCAGAACAGGAAAAATTTAAAGCCATACAAATAAAACTTGCGCGTTGTTACTGAAGGTTTTAAAGAATGTTTCATAAGAACTCTTTATTGTTTACTTGGACGCTTACTCGTGTTTCAAATTCATAATACATGTGCGTATATTGAGTTTATTAAGGTACAGATAATATTATAATTAATAATGGTCAATTTTTAAGCTATTGCATAGCTTCTATCGCGGGCCTTGAGCGCGGGGACCGAATCCAGAAATTCCGTAACGAAAAACCTCACGCTCCAATCCGACGGGCGCGGAGGTGTGGCTTGAAGGCACGCTATGCATTAGCTTTACCGCGGCAGTCCCCGAGTGCCACACGTCTTTTACCTATTTAATAAAAATGTATAAACAAACAACATAGTCCTTGTTTGCTTTTGAATTATTTCTAAATATTAGCAAAACACCATAATTAAAGGAAAATATAAATAGTTGGTCAGTTATTTTTCTTACCGAACGCATATTTTCATCGATGCTATGACGTCACAATTGAGGAAACTTTCTCACTAAGCTTGCATAAGCCTTTGTGAATGACATGAGAATTATATATAGTTTAATACGAGTATCAATGGTATATAAATAGATAAGTGTTTGCTTACCAATATACCAAGAATGCGTCTCTAATAAAAAATAGAAAGAAAGTTGCTTCTTTAGGCACGATGAGATAATAATTTCAAGGTCGCGTCATGTCAATACCATCACGTCATGGATTAAGGCGACGATTATTGTATCTTTGAATCTTGCCAAAGAAACTTCACTTCTGACACGCGTGAAAGCACGCTGTACTCAGCACACACGTTCTTTTTTATTCTTAGTATCTTTAATTATATTTCGTCAATTGCTGTATCGATTATCGTCTTAGTGCGCAGTTTTATTCATATTCAGTAAATGGAATTCTCAGATAGACCGATGAAGATTATGCCAAAACATTCCAACACAATACATCCTTGAAAGTTGAACCCCTAAAATGGTATAGAATACCTGCAGTCGACTATTTTCCGATCATCTGGTGCTTGAGGAACAATAGGTATCGTAATATCGGTTTTAAGTAGCTTTTAACTTCGCTCTCGATGATGGTTATAAATATCTAAAAATGTTTTCTATCCGATCGTAATGTTAATATTCTTCGTGGCTACTTATTCCTGTCTTGGCGTATAGATTTTTTTGTCAAGATGTCTGTCATGGGGAGGCAAAATGGTGAAGGATATTTAGGAGAGTTTTATTTTATGCGTTTGATTTGATTTGCTCTTGGCATGATCGTTTCAAATCAAAAGAAGCATAATATATTGTATACCTACGCTACACATCTATACTAATTACTAATATACTAATAATATTATTTTATTCTTTCGGTGTTAGACAGCCCATTTATTGAGGAAGGCTATAGGCATATCATTACGCTAAGACCAACAAGAGCGGAACCACGCGGGTGAAACCGCGAAGCGCAGCTAGTTACATATGTGATTTAAAGAGCTTTTTAATTGATTTTCAACTTCTGTGTTTCATCAATTTATAGATATGCCAAGCCATTATAATATTACAATCTTATAAGTAGGTAAAAGGTAAGACGTAACATTGTAATATAAAAAATAATATATATTAATTCTATAATTATTATTAATGTGGCTCATAAAAAAACCTTCTTTCATTTTTTATTTAATGATTGTATCCGTCCATAACGAAATATTTTTTATCATCAATATTCTAATACAGATTATATAATACGAAATGAATAAACCATCGAACAATCATAATCAAATATTTCAATTTATTAAAAAGCGCTAGGGAATTTAGGGGTCAGATATTTTGCCATAAAAATGCTCGTAAAATATGAGCTGGATCTAAATTAGGCTTCCGAGACTTCATAAATACTCAATTTACTTTGATTAATCCGTGTATATCTTCAGAACACGCTATCTTTATATTTAAACTAGCTGCGCTCCGCGGTTTCACCCGCAGTGCTCCGCTCTTGTTTGTCTTAGCGAGATGATATATAACCTATAGCCTTCCACGATAAATGGGCTATGTAACACCGAAATAATGTTTCAAATCGGACCAGTAAATCCCGAGATTAGCGCGTTCAAACATATATATATATATATAAACATATATATAATATTATAAGTAATAAGTATAGACATTATGGGTACATAATAAAGTTTATAAGTTCTCTATGTGACCTTACAACTTAAATAAAAATATAGATACTCTATACAAATAAAAATTATTGCCACAAATATTTTGCCAAGCGAAAAATTCGAGAATTTATAAAAATATTTATTTCTATTTTGTTTGATTTATTATATGCCCAGATAAAGGAATGTGACCGTGTTAGTACGAAATTTCTCTTTTCGTCGTGGTCCTTTTCTGACCGAATTTTAAAGTTTTTACTATGGGTTGGTACTTTATTAATTTAACTTTTTATTTATTTAAAACTTATAATATACAGTGCGTGCTTTGTTTTATACTTATACGAAAACTCAATATACAAACTTGATTACTTATACATATCTTATTATTGAGTAGATATAGTATATACTACTAAGTATACCTATAGGTATAGTAGGGTATCTTGATTGATACATGGTCATGATACATGATTCCAAACATCCAAACATACATAAATTCGTAGAGCTTTACGTAAAAGCCTTACTTTTCGGCCATTAAAAGTTAAATCCCAAAGCATAAGTGCTTGAAAAATAGGAACTAAATCCCGGTTATTATTCCTCACGTTGGGAACAATGTGACGGCTCGTTTGCAACAGGTAATGGTCCAGGATATATAAGGGTTGGCACCCCTTGGTGTGTCAGTCGCGGCTCGGACGCTGCGGTGGGCGGTTCTCGTCTGCGTTTGTGTTACGTAGTGATGTGATTTGTGCTAATGTTTACGAAGGTTAGTTGATGTTTTAATTTTTTGTTAGTTTAAGGAATGTTTTTAAATTTGCGTATACTGTATTTTAAGACGTAAAAAGTATTGTGATGTAGAACTAACTAATAAATTGCTTTTGAGTAAGTTTCTGGGGGATAGTGTCATAAATTATTAATATGATTAGTTACGCTTTGAATTCTCTTTAAATTAAAATTGTTTGTGTAATAAATAATTAACATACTGATAATAATGTTTCTACTTATAAACAAAGTATAATGTACATCTTCCGGTATTTTAAGTCAAAAATAACTAAATAAATGAAAAAGTTTATTTCGTTTTCCGAATTGAAATAAATAACTCAGATTTAAAAAAATTGAAATAATACTACTAATTATGATAAAAAGCAACTTCATCTTCGGATATAAATCATATAGAGCCTTCTAAAAGCTTTTTTACATAGACTTTGTTCTTAAGTAGGTACCTACGTTTTTTTACAATAATCTTGTTTTATTATATCATTAATTTGTTCCTCTCAATTTTATTATTAATATGTCTTATAACACACATAAAGGGTAACTATACATTGAATATTTAATAGTATCTTGGGAGATTTCCTTACTTCAGGCGTATTTGTTATTACATACATATTTAATGATTCGAAGTTATTGTGTATAGTTAGTTATTTCATTGCTATGCACTATGTATTATATATAATATATATGTACTATATTTAATTCATTATATTGTCTTGTTAATTATTTATGAGAGATTTAATCACAACTTATAAAAAAAGCTTTATAAAATCCCACTGATTGTCTTAAAATACCTTTTTAACGGAGTAGGTATTATTCACACTAGAATCCAAAACTAAATTATGTTTGTATGATTTTGTTAGCACATAGAATGTTGTTCGATTCGGTTCTACAGTCTTCTGCTATATTATTCATAAAACAAACAAAATTATATATTATTATCTATAAGGACTGTTATATGCCTTAATTATTTGCTTCTTATAGTTTTTCTAATGAATATAGAGAATCATTTGAGTCATTGCTGAAACTTGTATAATATACATATTACAGTTTTTTAAATTATCGCCTAAACCTAACTTACAGATACTATGAATAAGACTGTTTCTGAGCACCATTATTTCAAATAATGTTAGCTAATAAAATATTTTTCCACTTCAATAGAATAAATAACCTACATTTGTATATTTATTTACCAAGGTTCTATTTATATTTTCGTAAACAACTTACAGAATGTTTTTAGTTTAATGTATTACATAATTTATGTGTAGACGTATTGATGTAAGACGATTATTTTCAATCATAATAATTATTATTAAGTACCAAATGTACCTCTCATTTTCTATACAGTTAACTACAAATGTATCAATTTTAATTATATAAATAATTGAAATATTTAACTCAAATTATATACTACAACATAAAATATACCTACTAGCCAAGTTCATATAACATTAACCAAGTAGGTATATAGGGCAATATTCTCGTAGGGCGCTACGCCACACTAAACTTTGCTACGGTGCTACGCTGCTACGTTGCTACGCTAGCTTTTATTGCCACCACGTCCGCGTCGCTATAATATTATTTAACCTAATTGTAGTTTAACTTCTTACATATGAATTCAGTGACTTATCTTCCTTGTCTTATTTTCAAGCATTTTACTAGTATTAGTATGACAGACTTGTATTTTTAAATTTTGTAATGTAATTTACAGGTCAAATAGTATAACGTTATTAATCATACATCTTGGGTATAATTGCTTACAACATACATCAACACGTTCATAATGAAGGTATGAATGTAATGTCCCATATTTGAATTTAATATTTCCGTCACATAGATGAGGGTGAAACTATTACCATAATGCTCATATATTTCAAAACTATAGGCTTTTGAGGAATACCATTGATACAACTTTAATAAATATACTAATTTTGAGATGAATTTATGATTCTATTCAAAACAAAGGTACACTTCGAATATTCACCATTGACAATGTAGATCCGAAAGTTTATTTTTTCGTAGGATTCTAAATGAGAGACGAATTGTCTTATTTTATACCTATATTTTTTTGTAAATTGACCGAACTTGAAAAAACTTACCGAACTAGAGACTACAGAGAGCAGTGTGTCATTTATCCCATTTTAAAGAAGCGTAAAATTAGAAGAGCTTCCGTGATTGGTCGAACCGTTTAAAATCTTACGAATAGATATCCGATACTTTATACATATTACAATATAGTTTACCTCGTGGCTCGTACCATCCAGATTTATTCAACGTAGAGTCGAGACTTCATACAATATATAAAAAAATATATAGAATTCCTGAAGAATGCGCCATTAAGCCTTTATTACTGGAATTCATAAACTTCGCTTGTTATGAATTCCGAAAAAGAGGTCTTAATAAAGAGAAAGTTAATATAATAATAAAAAGTTATTATTTAAACGTGACTTTTCGGTTCAGTGGTGATATTTTTAAATAACTTAAGAACTAAATATCATAATACTACATTAAATATGTATTTTTACACCAATGTTCATTGTAGTTTTGTAAAATTCATTGAAGGTTATAATTTAACTTCTGTAATACATTTACTATTAAACATACATTCAATTTGAGCTACATAACAATTATAACAAGGATTATAAGGGACTACTTGTTTAATTGAGAAGTCAACATTAAGTTTTAAAGCTTAGCAAATTACAGTTTTGACCCTAGAAAATCAGCTTCATTCAGGAACTATGGTCATATATTAGTTTAAAGACGGGTTTTAATCCCAGGCAAAGAACTCATTGTGTGAACCTTCAAGATTTACGGAAGGTTCCTATTACTATACATACAAGTATACAGTAAAATCAGGCAATTTTTGTCCCTACTTCAATAACGCCCTGTGTACATTATTCTCATATAACGAAAGAATCAAAAAATGTAAGCATTCCAGTACTCTTACTTGATCGCATAACTAAATAATTATCAATTGGTGATTAAACGAACTTACCTGTAAGTGTAGTTCAATCGAAATTATAATTGGCTTCGTCCGAGAGATTAGCAAATGCTATAGTACTTGTAGCATTTGCTAATCTCGAAGGACGAAGCCAGGTATAATTAGTAATTATAATAAACTGGACATAACTAGCCCACTGGACAAATGGACATTCCATGTCATGCATGGTAAGAGGGAATCTGTTACCATGCTTTTCTTTGAAACAAAGGTGTACAAATACACTGAAATAAAATAAAAAAAAATGTTCGTATCGTTCAAAAAAAAGTATCTTGACCACAGAACTATAATTCCCTATATAGTAAGAACCTACCTAATTATTTTTGAATTATCTAGTAATATATTATGGGTACCTAAGTATTTCAACGGTCCGTTGACTACAACAATTCCATTTATAACATTACCTACATTCAAGAACTTGTTACCCCAATAATAAAGCTTATTAAAATGACATTACATTATTTGCTACTACCAAACATCATGAATTATGATACTCGAAGGGTGTAATTCATTTTACCGCAGCAAAGCGGGCGCGGCGTCCAATATTTTACAAACAGACATCCTTTGCATAATTGCCGCTATCTTTACACCCTAATAAATATTGTAACTAGTTACCCGAGGCTCTTAAATTTTCGCTTTAAGTACGTTTACGTACATACCATCGATGTTGCGAAAATTTGAGTATTTATTACAATTATGGTCAAGGTTGTTGGCGGTTTTGTGACGCTATCTATCAGTTCTTCCTGTTTTATTAATAACACGTGATTTTATTGGGGCAACTATGGAGTCTCTTGCCGGTTCTTCTCCATAGATACTGCTTTCAGAATTTTTGGTAAATGTTAAAATATTTTATGACGAAAAGTGCTTCTAGAAGAAGTCTAATTGAAAAAATAAATGTTTGAGTTTGAGTTTTCCGAAGAAGTAATCAAGCTAGTCATATTATAGACCATTTTATATGCTACATTTGTCAGTCTAATGTAATAAAGGTCCACTATCTTGGCCCATTACCAAGCAGTGAGTTTAATGCGAATTTCCATAAGGAACACATAAATTGTTTAAGCTCCGTATATTGCTTCACTTGAGGATCTAACCCATGTGTTTGTGATCACAATAATTATATCAATAAATTATTATACACGACGATTTATGTAACAGCTTTGAACATACATCCTTCAACGTTATCTTATACATGTATGTATATTGTATATGTTTCTTGAAATAAGTGTGTTTCCAAATACTCAAAATTGTAATGTTCCGAAGAGGTCTAATAATTTATTAAAAATCAGCAATACATTTTCACATAAAAACAATTTGAATAATAATAATTTTCTCACTCCCAATTTTCTCAAAAATAAAATATACCAAGCCTCTTTCACGAAGTAAAGATTTTGACTGTGATGTTGAGAGACTGACTTTTTATGTTAAATAGCTTTTAAAATCGGTCAATTCGTTTTTGAGTTAATTAATGTGAAACAATCTTCCTCCTTGTAATCTTCAAAATCCTTGTAGTAAAGTTTAGGTACACAATATAGTTACGAACATTTTGAAGGCAAGAAATTATTGATGCAGTAGGTAGGTGTCTATAAATTGACCCATCTTTTTTAGAGATAGTAAAAAAGTCCCAGCTCAAAATTTTATTGTGCCATCTGCATTTGTTTATTTAAAGATTACAACAACTCCAAACAAAATTGTTACAGTGTTGTCATGTTTTATTAAAAACAAGTGAACGCGAAGCAAAAGGATCGTTTCCTCGAAATTCCATTACTATTGGATGTTGGAAAAGTCCCAAAATTGCAGTCTTATAGTTGCTTTGAAGTTATCCTCAACAATAGAGATGACCTTGTCCTTGTAAATATATCGAGCAAGAGACAAATGAAATTTCCTCCTCTCAATGGCTCCCATTAGATGAGACATGTCTTGACTTGTTATAAACTTCTTGTTGATCAAAATTCTTGGTACTCGGAAACCATTATGGAAGTTAAGGCTTGTTTGATGTCTCAATTTAGTTACAATTTTTAATGGTGTTAAAAGTGGATCTGTTTCACAATTTATTATTATTTTTGCTCGCATAATACTTTGTTTGTTCTAGAAAATGTTTTAGTTCCAAATAATATGTTGAATTTCCTAGTAAGATTATACAATTACCAACAATCATTTATAATCGAATTTATTTGTCAAAACCACGGTTTTGATACAAATGTATATACTTCTCTGACATTTGGATAAATAGAATAGATTACATTGACCTTTGGCTATCAATTCCCAATTATTTATGTTACATTTAATTGCGTATCAATCCCATACATTAAGAATTATTATATTCTACTATCGTTTGTGCCATTTGTCTAGGCCTGCTGGTTTTATTACAACACAGCTTGATATGCTCTTAATTTTAGGTAAATTTCTACAACTTATTGTGTACAAATGATATGCCTCATTGACTTTTTTGTGTCATGTATATAAAGAAGCTTTTATGTTGAATTTACGTGTTGAAGTAGCTTTCGTATTTCGCGTAAGTAAGAACTATCTCTTCAACTTTCTCGTTTATTGTATTTAACTTATTTATAACTAGCAATGCCCTGCGGTTTCACCCGCATAGATAGCGATATCGTTACAGTGAAAAGTCTACTATAGGTCGGACTATAGGTTTAATTTTTAATCACATGAAAATCACCCGTCCCGCACTACGGCCTTTTTTTTTTGTTTTAGTGGGAAAATCTTTCATAGATACCCACGGCCTCCGGGGGAGGGGCCGTGGGTTATGTCGGATTCCTACCGACCAAAACCCCACTGTGTTCCGTCAAGACGCATGTTGGTAGAATTCCTCCGTGACCCCCGCACTACTTCCTGCTCGAACAGTATACCTACTATTTTCTGTAGGTTGACACTTTTAAAAATTCGTTATATCTTTTGAATGGAATATCCAATTCTTTTCATTTAAAAAGTATTTTGCTGGTATTGAAACAGTCTATAATAAAACATCATATTTTAATGGGATAAGGATTAATATATGTGTATGGATAACATGGTTTGATTACTGTCGGCACTTCTATTTACTTTGAAAACGTAAAAAAGTTGTAGTAACATAACTACTGAAGATGGGCATATGGTATCGCGGACTTTCTTGTAGATATTGATCCATTCTATAATACCGTAGAACATTTTTTTGTTCTATCTTCAATAGATTCCGCAGCGCACGCGATGACAGAAGTTTCATTGAGGAATTTTTTACACCTTGGGTTACATTATTGCATTTTTAGTAAGGATCTCTAATTTTTTTGAAAATGCAATATAGCCTATGTTGCTCAGTAAAGATGCAGCTTTCTAATGGTGAAAGAATTTTTGAAATCGGTCCAGTAGTTTATGCGTGAAAACCATACATACATACATACATACATACATACATACTTACAAACTTTTCCTCTTTATAATATTAGTATAGATAGTAGTAGGATTGAAAATTCGGTGTTAATTAAATACAGTATAATCATCCAGAGCTTCCCGAAAATTAGCTTTAAATCAATACAAACCTAAACAATCGATATTCATTGTAAATGATTATTTTAATTAAAATGTCGCATCCAGGCACTCGTAGGTAAATGAGAATTGAATGCTGGAACAATCAAAACAATTAATAATAGTTTGTCGCTCATAGAATTGTTACACGTCTAATTTGGACGGATTATAGTCAGAATCCCTTCCTAATAGTGAATTATTCGCCGGGAAATTTCGACGGCCGGTAATGTAGTCGAAATGTGAATTGTTACTGGATTCAGAATTGCGATGGAATTTCCCAAGCAAGATATCGAGTTCGCATTATAAATTTGTCCTAATTGATATTCAAGACTCATCATTTCCACAAATAGAAAATATTATTGAGATATCAAGGTGTCCTTGGTGTAATTATTTTTGGAGATATTTTTTAATAGTCTTTGTTGTGAGTCTATGGTATAAAAATATGATTGTTTATGTTTTAAACTCTATAGAATATAATATATAATAAAAAAACAACATTTGCAAAGTAACATTCATAAGCAAAACATAATTTAACGCAGTTCCATGTTCGGCATCGGTCGATTTTCTCTGAAATGCATATGATTTATATATTACTAGTGGCCCGCCCCGGCTTCGCCCGTGGTACATATTTCGCAATAAAAGGTAGCCTATGTCCTTTCTCGGGTATCAAAATATCTCCATACCAAATTTCATGCAAATTGGTTCAGTAGTTTAGGCGTGATTGAGTAACAGACAGACAGACAGACAGAGTTACTTTCGCATTTATAATATTAGTATGGATTTATTATTATATATTTATGTGTTATTGATTTGGTTATAAGTTTGGTGTAATTTTTATTTTATTTACGTATAAGTACTTCAGTTTATTGACATGAGTTCATTCACATCACAATTCAACCGCCCAGAAAGGAAACGAATAATTTTCTCATTACCAGTACGTAACACACATTGAATAGATCAAGAATTTTCTTATTTAATGTTTATAAATCAACTTATATGGTACTACCATAGTATAAAGAGAGTAAGTAGAGCGCACGGTACCTATACTCGCGAGGCGCAGGGTTGTCTTGTCACTTGTCACGTTGATATTTTAAATAATTGTATAAACAAACACCGATCACTGACAGCAATGGCACGCCCCTAACGAGAACGGTCCATGAGAAGGAACTGAGCATCGTTGTGTGCGTGCGCCAAGCTTGCGTACGTACATGAAAGGGGGCGTGGCCAAGCGCTCTGCGTATATACCAACGGCGCGATGTACCTATGTTCGAATATAACTTACTTACTCTCTTTATACTGTGGTAGTACCGAGGACGTATCAAGATAGATTCAGTCACGCGATCATAGCTGTCACGTGGATAAAACAGATTCGAAGCCTAGCCCTCGAGGCCTAATGTTTTAGTGAAGTAATGTAACTAAATTGTATATGTACTTCGTTTGATCTTTTTATTTGAATTGTGTAAAAATTGTAGCTTGGTATTTAAAGGCATGAAATATCGTAATGCTTTACTGCGAACATGATCAGACTGTGACTTATCTTGACGGTTATTAAAAAAATACGTGTGTCACTCGAGGACTGCCGCGGTAAAGCTATTGCATAGCATCGCATCGCTGTGCCGGTTGGAGTGGGGGTTGTTAGGATTTTTCGTTACGGAATTTTTACATTCGGTCGCCGCGCTCGTCTGAGATAAAATCTATGCAATAGCTTAAATACCCGTACATATTATTATTTCTGAATAAACCAGCACACAAAATAAAACATAAGAATTATTATAAATTTTAGATATAAGATATTCACCTATATATTTGTAAATGAAAAATTATTTCAGCAAATCGATCGGTGACAACACTATCTTGAAATATCCTTATCAATGACTCATAATAAATAATTAGATACACATACGCGAAGTAAAGGGAATATTATATGTGCAATTAGTATTCTCTACATGTTTGCAATAATATCAACTTCAGCAATTAAAATGTACAAAGGCAGCTTTGGCAGGGTCGTCATGTAATGAAGCCTTCGTCGTGTGTTGTATAGTGTATACCTTAGCGCTCTGAATTGGCTTTATACAAATAAATAAAATCGGAATATCCGTTTGTAACGTCGAAATAACAGAGTTTCATTAAATGTGTGTTTATTGTTTATCAATTTCAGGTGCACAATATTTACTGCCAATTTATCTCTGAAAAAGCTCCGATTTTGACGCGGTTTTTACTGACTGATAGGTTGAGGTAAAGAAAGTATTCCAATTTTACAGACACATCGATTGTGCATCGATCTTTAAATTTAAATTCATCCAAATCTGATTCGATTTCCGCCCTAAACATAACAGACTATGTTAAGAGAGACATAAATAAAGATTCTTCGCATTTATAAGAATAATTTACATTAAAAAAATATAAGAGTAGGGATACAAAGCGTTCAGCCTAGTGTGGACGTGGCTTACCCAAAAAATGACATTTTTCTTAGCCGAGCCACGACCACACTTACAGAGCTGCTTCGTGCAGGAATTGTTTGCTTTCTTTCTTTTTTGCCTAATAAAATATTCCAATTTCCAATTATTGAGAGACATATTGATTTATGTATTGGGACATTAACTGACAGTTTCGAAACACGCGATTCCCTTATAAACGATGTTTTCATATCTATTAATATCAATCCAACGATGCATTGTTTTTGTTTCGTTCTTTGTTTATAATATGAAAATCAAATCAATCAATCATACAAATATTGTATAAGCAAAGAGGTCTATCCATAAATGTATCTAAATCGTTAAATAAAGCCTCTACGCTTATTTTAATGGAGCAAGATATTTAATTTCTTTGTCTACTTTTTTGTCCTCGACTTCCTGAAATGATACTAGAGTTAACTCTAACATTGAAAATTGTACCTATAATTATATAGGTTCTTTAATCATACCCTAACCACTGTACCGGGAGGAACTCTTAATATAAACATATTTGGGTTAATGAAATAATCATAGTTCATTGTTTCCGAATAATGCACATCGCTAATTACGTATTACATTGGTTTACGTTATGTGTAGGCTTATGATTTGATATTAATGAACTTTTGAATAGCCTAATTATAATGCTCATAATTTCAATATACATGGGAGTTTGGTTTCTGTATAATAAACATATGTATAGGTGAATCCAATGGCTTCTTGTGAGATGGGCAATTTACATCTATTTTTACCAGTAGATTTCGTAGTCAAGTAGATGATGAGCCTTCTGTGTCCTATCCTATGATAGAAATATTTCTTTTGTTTTCATTCTGACGTAAGCATCAAATTTATTTTCAACCGAATTCAAAAAAGGAGGATGTTCTTAATCACTTCTCAATACATTGGGAGATATTTTATCATAATCAAAGTTGCTGTGTACAATGTACATATGTTACTCTGATAAATGTATAAATCTAATCTTCCGAAGGAAACATTTTTAAAAATCTAAAATGTTACTTCGGCATGCTAGTAATAAAAATACCCACTTTACGAGACCGTAAGAGCATTAGGGTTCGTAATTTATATGAAGGGAAACTTCTCTAAAGTAACCTTGCAGGGAACCTCAGTGATTCAAAGTGACATGGCTACAGAAAGCCTTTATATAAACAAGCTCCGAGTTCCGTTTTTCGAAGTAAATTTAACAGAGCTTTTTATATTATTTTGTTCATTTTTCTTTAAGTAAACCTTATGCTAACAATAAATATATGAAGCTTACCTTTGTTTAGAATTATAAGATGACATTACATCTTTGAAATTACGCTCATAAAATCTCAAAGTTGAGTTGAGTGAAGATTATTAATATGAGAATTGTTTAACGGATTTCGCTCTAATTTGGTATGCAGATAGATTATGAGGTGAAATAATATGTGAACTACTTGATATTCTGGTATACGCGAGCAGATGTTGGCTGAGGTTTATCTATACTATACAATATACATATTTATTATTACTTATTTTATCATACTATGAATGCAGAAGTATCTTTATTAATATTTCTCTCAACGTTTTAAAGTTCTAATTAATTTATTGATTTTAATGAAATTACTTAATATAACGTGAAAATGAAACATTGTGTGATACGTCTGACTAATGATAGAACAAAGTGCCCGGAAGCAAAGCCTTGGGCTTTCTATAGTTGTTTTGTTTTTTCATAAAAAAATCTATTATGTACATATAAGAATCGTGTGAAAAAAGAATAAGAATCAGCCTAGTAACAGTTTTTAAATAACTCAGTAAGCTGAGTTACGTCATCAATCAACCATTTCTAGGAAAGAAGGACTCTTGTTTATTGTTTAAGCTATGTTCAGTGGTTGAGGCGTGTGACAGGCAGACAGAATTACTTTCGCATTATCATATTTGATACTTTTATAATAAAAGGCTGGGCGGTTTGACCGCTGAGTCAGCGTCATATAATTGCGTGTAATTATCTCCATCGCTTTATTTCTTAGGAAAAATAAGCAATAAAATAATGTTTCAATGAAAAGTATTTTATGAAATTCACATATTTTTGCTTAACCCTGTTACCGCAACTTCAACTTTCAATGTATTTCCTAATTAATGTTTGGTTTTGTCATAATTATAAGAGTAAAAATAAATAAATAAATAAATATTTCAGGACAATTTTCACAAATGGCACGATCTGATCCCATACTAAGCTTTTCGCTTGTGTTATGGAAACCAGATGGCTGATAAACATACATATATAATTTTAAATAAATACTTATATAGATAAGTATATATTTAAGAGGCATATAGATAAGGTATGTTTTACATAATATAAGGGACGACGGAAAAGCATTTTTAAAATTCTCAAATTTTGAACAATAATAATTATAGCTGAGAGACAGGATTCTATTGAAGTGAAACTTCTTTATCGGGGTTGGAAAAAAATTTAGTGTTACATTTTTTCGTTACGCGTGACATTTTGCCGTTACGCGCCATCTTTTTCTTATTCCTAACATGCGTTATTCGACGTATTTCTGTAAAGTTGCATATAGTAAATTATTTTTTGAAAAATAAGGTCATAAAGAAGTTTCACTTCTTACGTGTGTACACTAGTACACGCACACATTTATTTCCTTTATAATTTGAACTACATAGTAATAAACCTATGCCATGTACGAGTAATAAACAGTCTTAATCCGAATTGAAACGTCCTCTAAAACTACTACACATCTAACAACCCGAATCGAAACATATCCTTTTAAGAAAATAGTTGATCCCAAAACATGTGATAGTTCTTAGAGGAAATGCAAGTTTTAGAGCGTGTAATGGATCGTAAATAGTTTCAAAAGGTATAAAGTGATCCGATAAGGCTTGAGGCGATGGGATAAAACTTTATGCTGGTTGTAAAATTTTTGGTTTATTATGTAACACTCACAAATACGCGCATAGGAAAGTAATATTGTTCGTTTTGTATGCTCCTGTAATCGTCTCTATATAATATAATTAAATATATACCTAGTTAACAAAAACGAATAAGATATAACAGGTGACAGGGTACAAACATCCATACATACAAACGTCCAAATTTGTAAATATGAATGTTCATACATTTTAAAGCGGAATAAAACAGACGTTATACGATCACATAGTCATTTATAAGGGTAGAATATGATTGTGGCTTTGACAGATCGCATGAATAATAATAATTAGTAATTGATTTGACGTACTTTAATAAATTCCTGTCAGACACAGCCGATATGTCTGATGTATATTTTTATACCATTTATTGGAATATACATATATGTACATATAATAAACTGGATAGATATCCACGCTATAATAATTACGAAAAACGGGTCATCATGCTTTGTTTGTGTGCGTGAACGCTTTGTCTTATGTTTACGTGGTGTCTTAATTGTAATTGTCTGTGTGTGCGTGTACTAAACGGTTCAAGAGGGAGTATCGGCCGAGTTTCTTTTGTACTTTAGATCTTCAGTATCTGTTATATAGATATTATATTAAAGTGTAAATTAGAAAGAAAGAAAGAAACATTTATTTATTAATTAGTAAAAACGCATCGAATTGAACGACGTTTAGGGAACGTTGGTTAAAAGTGCGATACGTTCTAGGTTAGGAAAATACAACGGAATTTATGCATAGGTTTCAGCAAATAATAGTTTAGACTAAATATGTTTGCGACAACATCCATTAAATTAAATTTATCCAGACATAAATTAAATAAAAGGAATGCTTCTAAAAACCTTAACGATTTATTCTAAATTTTCGATGTCTGCTATTTTAACAGAATAAAATTCTTGAATCCATTTTAAAAATATACGCTGAGTCGTCAATCGTAATATGTTAGCAAATAGGTACACGAATAAAAATCCATTTGAAAACAGTTGAGAATCCAACGAAATCTAATGAAAAGTAAACATTTCTATTGAGCTTACAAAAACATTTTTCATTTAAATATATTTAAATACGTGCACGGTATTGCATGCATTTGTAGTTTGTAAAATTATAATGACAATTTATACACAGCGTTTTCATGTTAGTATTTTACTAATATTATAAATTTTTTAATATAAATGTTGTAATTTACTCTATAAGATATTATTTTATTTTTATTTCTTATGTTCATAAAATGCCTCTTCCTCCTGTTTTATCCATAAATTACAAGTCTTATGATTGAGCAAGTTTCTAAAAAAAAATGTATTCGCACGTAAGAAGTGAAACTTCTTTATGACCTTAAAAATGTCACGAGTATGGCGTAACGCAAAAATGTCACGCGGTCGGCGTAACGCAAAAATGTCACGCGTACGGCGTAACGCAAAAATGTTACACTAAATTTATGTCCAACCCCGATAAAGAAGTTTCACTTCAAAATTCCCTCTCAAGGCAAGGCGAAAGACGCGGGTTCGCATTCCACCTTGTGATCGATTTTTCCTATTCTTTAAAAAAATCTCATATAAAGCATTTGCATGCTATAAACTAAATATCAAAGCCTTGACTTATAGCACAGCTTACCTATATAGCATCATTTCCTTATTTATTATTATCCCAATAAAGGACTGACACAGATAAAAATAATACAAGAATAGAATTGTTTCAGAAAATAAATGAAATTATTAAATTAAACACTATCCCAAGCCGGGTGTATCATTAAAATTTATGAACTCCAAATTCTCTTTAATAAGGCGTGTTTTAACATTAAGTACTTTTCCGGGAAATCGAGATATTCGTATGTTATTGGAAACCAATATTGTATTTAATTAACCTCATGTAGATATTTAATTTTCATGCAGGCCTTTACTAACTCATCAGACTTGCGAATTATTATTATTTTTTTTTTTATTGGTAATAGGGAAGCGCTTGACCACAATCTCGCCTGATGTTAAGCTGAGATGTGGTCTAAGATGGAACGCGCTTCCCTAGAAGGTACCTGTTCACTCTACGCTTCTCTACTATTTTTTATTAATAACTAGCGGTACGCCACGGTTTCGCCCGTGGTACCTACATGTTTACGTTTCCTATCCTTATGAACCATCCTCGTACTTCAAGAAATATAAAAAAAATGACGAAATCGGTCGTTGTTCTCGAGATTTGCGCTTAGCAACTTTAGCGTTTCATTTATTTTAGATTTCTTTTAAATTTATTAATAAATACTTTTAAATATATTGTTACAAAGAATACCTTGTCCTATTTTAGTGCTCGTTATTTAAAGTATGCTGTTACAAACGAACGCAAGTCGGGTTACATTTCAAACATCCTTTCGTTGAGAATTATCTTTTGTAGTTCCCTTTTACGTAACAATGTCGATGTGATATTCTTTAATACGTTATTTAGGTCATATTTTTGTTTTTGCACGTGTCAGACGATTCCTGTGTTTGGGGATTTGTTTTGCGCTATTTCTAATGTGATTTTTAGATTATGTACGATTATGATTGTTTATTTTTGTGAGCTAATATAGGTCTATGTTGCTGTTGTGAGGAATTGTTATCCGATGTTAAAATAATTATTTAAATTAACTCTCCTTATAATAATAATGAATAGTATTTGTTTAATATGTTGTTGTAAAGATTTGTTGTCCGATGCTGAAATAATTATTTCAAACAATTCTTTTTATAATAATATTGTTTAGTATGTGCTAACGAGCTTAAATAAATGTTCGCGTATAGTATTTCATTTATTTCTGACTAGCGGTCCGTCCCGGCCTCGCCCGTGGTACATATTTCGCAATAAAAGGTAGCCTATGTTCTTTCTCAGGGTCTAATGATTGTCTGTGCCAAATTTCATCAAAATCGGTCGAGAGGTTTAAGCGGGAAAGCGTAACAGACAGACAGATAGAGTTACTTTCGCATTTATAATATTAGTAGGGATAACCTTCTTAGTTCAGCAGCACTTAATTTTATTAATCTAGTTGGCCACTTGATTAAGAAATAAGCCAATTAATAACAATATCGTAATATTCAAAATATTTTATTTATAAGAATATAAATTTGAACCTACAGTTTTAATCATTAATAATCCATACTAATATTATAAATGCGAAAGTAACTCTGTCTGTCTGTCTGTTACTCAATCACGCCTTTAACCAATTGGCATGAAATTTGGTATAGAGATATTTTGATACCCGAGAAAGGACATAGGATAGGTTTTATCCCGGAAATCCTACGGGAACGGGTTTTCCTTTAAAACGCGGGCGAAGCCGCGGGCGGAAAGCTAGTACTAAATATACCCTCATTTCACATTTCATTACGAGTCAGAAAATTATAATACTGAAGAAAAAAACTCATTCAAAAAAATACCTTTCAGCTAAAGTCTGTACTCTGTACTAATGAAAAACTGTAGGCCGTAATTTTAAAGGTCGGCATCTGCAAATAATAGCATGCTTTATGACTACGTTTGACAATAACAAAAACATGTGACTCATAAACGGATAATATATTCCTTCGATAAATAAATAAAACGGGAAAGGCAGATTTTTGTGTAGAATATTTTTAGGTTTTGTTGGCAAGGTGTTATGTGTAAAACAAAAATTTTGTTTTTTTATTTTTTTATTGTACGATAGGGGAGCGCGAGATGTGGCCTAAGATGGAGCGCGCTTCCCTAGAATGTACCAGTTCACTCTCCTCTTGAAGACTTCCAAATTGTACTCGTCGGGGAACACACATTCAGGAAGCATGTTCCAGTCCCTCTCGGTTTGAATAAAGAGAATTAAAAATTAATTGTTCAATAATGTAGTGTTTGATGTCTTATATATCAACTAGCTGTTGCCCGCAGCTTCGCCTGCGTGGAAAAAACAAATAATCATCCTTTATTTTATCCCCTTGAGGGTAGAATTGATCAAAATCAATGCCAACGTCATAACATTCACCTGCATGCCAAATTTCTGTTAAACAATTTAGTAGTTTTAAGAACCCACGTTGTTCTATACAAGAATACTTTCGTGTGCGTTTATTACGGGTGTACTTGAAATACCTACTACTTATATGATTTTTCAAATTTAGCTAATTCGAACATAATCCATTTGTCCAACCATTTCAACAATTCGTCCCTCGTCTATTGACACGTGCAAGCGGAAAGTTAATCCTCTTTTGACCTCATTAATTGAAAATTAATTTTTATAATGTAAAGTTTAATACAGTTGAGCCTCATAAAATAGAATTAGTGGCACATACCTACATAAAGTACCTACCTATTATAAATTATTCGATAAAAATATTTAAAGTATTCGTGTTTTTCGCTGACAATACCCATTACTGAAAGCGGTTCGACGAAAGAGCCACAGATTATTAAATAGTTACTTGACAGAGCGCAAAGGCAGCACAAATCACATATGAAAAAACCACAGGAAAAAACAAACAGCCATGAAATTGTCAACTTGCTTCAACTGTTAGTGCCATCGATCATCGAAGATTGGTTATTTTCAAGAATCATCTCATCTGTGATTTTTCCTGAGCACAGAGTACGCTTAACATCCATGTGTTCAAAACTTGACATTGGCAGAAACCGTCCTCACTGGGATCGGTAGTTAATACCATTTAAAAAAAAGAAGAAGAAGGTTATTTTCAAATTTCGTCGGGTACTTGGGTACGTGCAAGTACACACACACATATGTGTCAACTGTCAAGCTTGTAGTAGTCTGTGTCTGTTCGATTTATTTACAAGAGTAGCGGCAGTTCAACTTCTAATAAATGTTAGCTAAACTAAAACTACAATACTTTGTTGGTCTATAAATACCAACACTATTTTTTTTTCAATTCTATTCCAATATAATCAAATCGAAAGCGAAATAACATCTCTACAGCAAATTATTATTTAAAAATTACACGATACAGAAGTATAATTATTATTAAGGACTCAAGACATTTTGACATCTTTAGGGCTAATAATAGAGTTGTTTTTTGGCTGTTGTCAATTTAGGACTAAAGAGTGTAAATATTATAATGTGGGGCAGTAAATAAAATGTACATATATTCTAACAATTAATTACGCTAAGATTACGGACAAAAAAAATATATTAACTAAACAATCTAGTCTGTTAACAAATAAGCCATACAAATACAAGGAATCATTTCATAAAATACTGTTACCACCTTAACAAATAGTTCGTTAAATGGATATAATATAACAAAGAGTCCTATCGTTTTCTTTCTATAAATACTTTTATGAAAACATACGGAATGTAAATACTGTCGAATACTTACTTTTCATACATTGTTATAAAATATTTATTCGCGTAGAGTTTCTATTAATTTTACCATCTAATATTAGGCGTATTTCAATAGAATCTGACTAATTACGGAAATCAAATATTCTTCAATTACTGAGACAAATAGACTATGTATGTGAGTTGGAAATTATTCGATGCACGTGGGCTGGTTCTATTCAACCAGAATCCGGGCAATGTCCTCATACAGCCTTGAATGCCTAATTTCCCTAAAATTTGAATATATTTGACAGTAAAATAAGTGATATATTCTCATTTAAAAATTAGTAATGGATTTTTATAATTATCACTACATGGAATAAAGTCGCTTTCTCTGTCCCTATGTCCCTTTGTATGCTTAAATATTTAAAACTAAGCAACGGATTTTGATGCGGTTTTTTTAATAGATATTGTGATTCAAGAGGAAGGTTTTATTATTTAATTTATTAGGTTTAAAAGGCTTATTAGACCACCCAATTTTTAGGGACCCTAACCCTAACTAAGAGTGGTGTAATAAGACTTAGGGAGTTAGTGTCCCGATTTAGGGCGATCGGGTCTGCCCGATCTGCCTAGCTCCCTAAGCGCCCTGCAGATTGGGTAATGTAATAACGTTTAGGGCGGTTAGGGAGCTCAGTTGCCGCGCGACTAGTGCGTGGAGTGGCTGCTTTTGTATGTAAGGTGTCACCAAACTTCCCTACTACAGGTTTATATAACTTAAAAGGGAAGTTCCAAATGTTTGTGATCACACCGCCATGTTAACAAATAAATAAATTGTTTAAATCAATTGTTTATTTAATTGTTTTAAAACTCAACAAGTGTTCAAATTGTTCTGCACCTACTCTAATTAATTCATTAAAACTCCCGGTTCAAGCACGCTTAGTATTTGCATATTTGAAAGCTTTTCACGTAACCGTAAATACTCTTTCACCCAGATCTTTCTCTTCTTTTTTTAATATTTGTTATTGTGTCAACGGTTGCCACTGCTACAGCAACTTTTTGAAGTTTCGATACTGACGGCGGCATAATGTAAAATGCAACAATAGGTTTATCTCTCTAGACATTCGCGTATAAACTGAGTTAGGGCCCAATTCGCAGAGAAGTGTAATAAACGCCACACTAACTAGGGTACACGCCCACCCTAGATGCAGGGCCCTTCATATCGGGTAGTGTAATAAGCCTTTTAGACAAAGCGGGTGAAGCCATGGGCGGTAGGCTAGTATATTAATAAATGCAACTATGACTGTAATTATAATGAGATCTATGATCAGCGGTCATTGTAAATATGTTGTAAATGTTTATTAATAATCGCCGTAATGGCGGCAATTCGGCAAACATCGACAATCATATTATTTTGTTGGCCCATCGCTGCCCATTGTGTAAGGCCCATGAAAGCTATTCCTATATTGGACGCCACATTTGATGACGTGACCAGATCTGTCATAAAACGGAATTGACAAGCGGCCTCGGGTTTATTTTAATCGGCCATTAATCAGACTTCGTCATAATTATGGGGGTTTATGGGTGTGAGATTAATGAGCGCTTTCCAAATGATTTAGTACCCCATAGATATACGATAGCCAAAACCTTTGGTAATTTTATCACGCTATTACTTTCTAATCATTGGTATTTAGAAATCTAAGACATAATACTTCAGAATAGTTTCGCTGCATTATTTATTTATTTATTCCATTTTTTTATTGGTTTTATTTAAACGTGACATTTTTGCAAAGAAAGCTAGCTGCAAAAGCAACCAAAAGAAATAACTTTGACAATTAAATGATTACTAGCTTTCCGCCCGCGGCTTCGCCCGCGTTTTCAGAGAAAAACCCGCATAGTTCCCGTTCCCGTAGGATTTCCGGGATAAAACCTGTCCTATGTGTTAATCCAAGTGACTTTCTATATGTGTGCTTTTCATTGTAATCGGTTCAGTAGTGTTTGCGTGACAGAGTAACAGACACACACATATACACGTACAGAGGATGCATATGCTCACAAACTTTCGCATTTATAATATTAGTGGGATGGGATTGCAATACAATTGTTTTAAAATTAAACATTTAATTGGACTTCCATTGTCGTCTATTTAAAGGTTTTAGATGAAAAGTTTAATACAAAATAGTCAATGTATAAATAATGCCAGATCAACTTGGATATTGTCACTTGAATCGAAGCCTGAATGACACAATAAGGCCATTGTGTAGAGGATCTTACGCCTCAACGGATTGTTTTCGTTTCATTGTCGTTAAGGTATACATTTCTTTGCTTGTTTTACAATAATACATAAGATATGTACTGACTTGTCGGACAATTGTCACTGAAGAATAGACTTTATTGATAATAACGATACATATTTAAGATACCATATTGAATATCGTAAGAAATCTCGAATGTAAGATAGAAGCTATGAATTTCTTATAAATGTTTGAGGACAAAGTGACAATATACTTGCACTTACTATAAACATAACTATTTATAAATTATGCATATTTTCAAATCTGTCTCTATAGGTACTTACAATATGGAATGAATCGCCAAAGCGGAAAACTCGAGACCGGCTGAACCTATTTCGTTAATTATTTTTTTATAATACTCCTCGAAGTACGAGTACAAAATTAAAATAAATAAAAATAATATTAAAAATTAATTAAATTAAAGTTTCTTGAGAGAAAACTTTAACATGTACCACAGGCGAAGTCAGGGCAGACCGCTAGTCCTTTCCGAGTAATATTATAAATAAATAAATTATAAATGAGAAAGTTTGTGAGGATGGATGTATTGTGTATGTATGTATGTTTGTTAGGTACTCTTTCACGCAATTACTGCTGAACCGATAACAATGAAATTTAGCACACATATAGAAGGTAACTTGGATTAACACATAACATTTTATCCCGGAAATCCCACGGGAAGGGAAACCATGCGGGTTTTTCTTTGAAAATGCGAGCTAGGCCGCAGGCGGAAAGTTAGTACATATAGCATACAATTTGAATGAGATTAAGTGTTTAATTGAAGTTATATGCGATAGACAGAAGATTTAAACGATAAGCCTGTACTGACACACTACTGATGAAGGTTCCTTCTCATTTCATGCGAAACATGATAAAAATGTTATTATTTACACGTCAGTTTCCTGTTATGTAATAGATATAATATAAATTATATGGTACAACAGTTACTGAACGATTATTTAGTACGGACTTGTTGCATTTTATATATATAAAAGACGTGTGGCACTCGGGGACTGCCGCGGTAAAGCTATTGCATGCTATGCCTTCAAGCCACACCTCCGTGCCCGTCGGAGTGGGGAGCGTGAGGTTTTTTCGTTACGGAATTTCTGGATTCGGTCCCCGCGCTCAAGGCCCGGTAGGATTTCAATCGAGCCTTTATAACATGTATTTCTTTTTCAGGTACATTGGATTGACCTGAAAATGTGACACTGTGCTAGTGTAGTGAGAGTTATGAATCATGACGTCATATGTAGGTGTGAATGACACAGTGGTGTGGACTTATGAAGAGGGCTTCCCTCTTTTGATGCCTCGGTGGGGTTACGTGGCATCCGCGTTTATACTCTTTCTGATTGGATTTTTCGGATTCTTCCTCAATTTAATGGTGATCTTGCTCATGTTTAAGGATCGGCAAGTGAGTATTTTTGTTTGATGTATTTGATATAAATATTAAGCTATATAATTTAGGAAAAGATGGTGTCATACGTAGCAGAAATTGATATTTTAGCTATCGTTTTCCAAGTTATTATAAATGCTTTTTAGTTTTTGGGTGTTTGTAAGTCTGTTTTAATTATATATAGAACTTTAATAGAAGATATTCTCAACCTCAATTACTTATATTCGGTACACCCAGGTTATAAAGTTAAGGCAAATTTCCATCGATTTCGTCATAAACGTAACCAGTGAAAGCAACGACTCTACTTACTTAAATTTTCTGTTTACCTTAACAGGATTCAACTGATCAAATTTTGTATGGACAATGTTTTTAGCTTTAACATTATGTATTAACACACACCTATATAATATAATGCAACATATTATACGACTTTGACCTCGTCCAGAAGGGGAGTTATATCTGCCCATTGTGGCATACAAACACGCATGAATATCTAGATGAACGTAATAATTGGTAGCAAAATATCTGGAATAAAATGTATTCATCCATTTCGTTGATTTCTTCAAAAGTGATTGACATTTTTAAAAGATTTGTTGCTATGAACGAAACACTAAGTTTTATACACTGACTAGCTGTGCCGCGCGGTTTCACCCGCGTGGCTCCGCTCCTGTTGGTCTTAGCCTGATGATATTATAATATAGCCTATAGCCTTCTTCGATAAATGGGCTATCTAACAATGAAAGAATTTTTCAAATCGGACCAGTAGTTTCCGAGAGCGCGTTCAAACAAACAAACAAACTCTTCAGTTTTATAATATCAAGTAAAGATTAGAGATGACTGTATATTTAATCAGATTTTGAAACCTAAATTCAAATTTGAAACTTACAGCGTAAACATTGCTGGTTATGTAGATTAGAAACCTTTTGCAAATCAATTTTTCAAGCAAAACCTATCAATGTTTATTTATACCTTCCAAAAATCAAGTGATTTGACCCTGTTTTATCATAAATTATTTATCAGAAATCGTTATCATCTTAACGCATGACTGTCGGATCTGTGACCTTTTTGAACTTCCAAATTACAGCGTTTTACATAATTGGTAAAAGATTGGTACGATTTTCAGGTAATTGCTGTTTAATCTAATTTCGAATTGTATTTTGGGATAAAAATATATTTTTGTAAATAGTTGTTGCTAAGAAAATAGTTTCACATAATATAACAGATTAAAGTATATGTAAATATTTACATATTAAATGGAAGAATATACTTTTAAAAATGTACTTAGTCAATTAAAAGTTTTATTTAAGTACCACCATAAAGTTAAGTAATTTTTTATTATTATTATTTTGGTTTGTGTCGCTATGAATCTTTTGTTTTATTCATTTCTTGAACATATAAATTGTACTTAAGATACAATTTCAGTGATACAATTAAGAATATGAAATATAGTTCAAGAATGTGTTTCATATGTAGTATAATGTCACGTAGGGTTGAATGTCTGAGGACAATAATTATGCTGAGCCTTTTAGTTAAGATGGCTGTATGATGATTATATCGTAAATTGTATGCTAGTTTAGCCTTTGACAGTGTCCTAAGAATGTTACAGTCACAGAAGATTAGGTACAGGTTTAAGTGTAAAATAATAAACGACAAACATTGAGATAATATTACTACGTATGGAGGAGACACCACGAACAAAATCTGTGCGCCATTTTTTTGCTCTAAGTTTTAAAAATTATTATCTAGTTAGGTACTTACCGATAAAAGTTATTCCTTTGCACTTTTCCGTATTATTTGTATTATTTGTGCAATATCGTAACACACACGAAGGCATATTTGATGCGTTTCACTTTAAAACAAATAAAAAATGAGCGTGCAGTTACGCCATATGGCGTATGTAGAGCGGAACATAAGTGATGTAGGCGGTGTCGTCTCCATATATGTATAACTCAATGACGACAAACATCGTTATACTAAGTGGTTTAGTTCTGAGGGTCTGCTAGACCATGATTTATATGCAAATATTTGGTAAATAAACAGGTGTTATTTTAAAATTATCTTAATAACAGTAATGATTCCTGAACGTCTGCATATTACGAAAATAATATCTACACACTTTTTAATTTTTTTTCTTATTAAATTATTTTTCTTTTTTCCAAGTAGAAAAGAATATCAAATTGAAAAGCAATAACTAGGTACTAACAAATATTGCTTATTTTCGCAAAATTTCATAAAACACATAGTCAAATATCACCTCAATACATAGAAGGTAGTCACGTATCCACGTATTTACTGGAGCCCAGTTACATCGAGAATTACACAAAATTAGGGTTTCCACTTTCCAAGGGTTTCCGGTGATTACATTTGAAAATTTTTTGTTGTACAACGAGGTGGGTTCGCAATTAATTTGTGTATTCAGGTACATGGGTCATTAAAATTCGTATTGTATCATGTTACGATGTCCCTATTTATAAAAAAGGGAAATAGGTGCCTGTATTCTATCACGTGTGGAATTTGTAAAAAAAAAGTAAAATTTGTATAATTTATGACATCATTTTAATTATAATTAATACCTTGTTCAATAAATAGTTTCTTTTGACTATATATCATACAAACATTATTTCATTTATAATAATTATAGCACCTATTAAAAATAAACATCGTGAGGTAGTATGTGAATATTTTTTTTCATATTTTTATAAAGACTTCTAAGCAATTCTAACGACCATAACCTACTTTCCATTGCACTGTATGTATTCCATTGAATAACTAAAATAACAACATTAAATTAACACAAAAACAGTTCAAATTCATTGCAATGTTACGTTAAAATCTTAAATTATACAATCAGTCCTTTGTAGTCAAATTGTCAATTATTGAACACAATATAATAGACAACGTTAAAAGATCAATCAATGCCATACGTCATATTCTGTGGCTGTTTGGTCTCTTTCCTTTGCCCACGCAACTGTCAAAAATGACATTTGTCTATGTGTCATATCAAATTGATTATTGAGCGCCAATTGAACATTGAGCAGATTTGGAGCAGATTTATTCAACACACGTAACTGAGACTTCGTGAAGTGCATAATATTCTTGAATTCAAATGTGCTTTCTTGGAATTACCATGACTACAGTATATTGTACAGGTACATATTTTTTTAATCGTCATCAATTACACCAGTCATCTCAGTTTTCATGTCACTTTGGTATTTATTGTTACGGTACGTTCGAAATTTAAATTTAGCTCTTGCAGTTAGCAGTAACTTATTTGAATTATTCGTTTCTAATTCACATACAAATAGATAATTACATTACTCACATAGAATAAATTACAAATGAAAAATACTTTTACCGTTAACTATATTCTCTTCAAAAAGTTCCACCACAGCTACTATAATATGTACTAGATCTCTCACTAGTACTATTCTAATAATATTATTATCGACGAACTCGGCACAAGTAAACAAGTGAAATTTGTAATTTTCTACTAGATTTGCTAGCACGTAAATTACCGAATCATGTCATAGAAAATTGATAAGGGTTGTGCGTCAGATATTATAGTTCATAATTATTATATTAGGCAATCCCGTTAGGAGCGCGATATGTCAACTTTAATTTAACAATATTCAAACTTCAAAGCCTTCATAAATACGATATTAATGTAATTTGTATGCCGTGTTTATATAGCATTTATTCAGCGTAGTTTTTACTAGAGAACTAGTGAGAGTTTCGAATTAATTCTAGTTCTCACTTTGCTTTGTTTGCTTCGTTTTTTCTTTCTTTGATTAAGTATTGTTCTTTACTTGTGATTTTTGTCGTTTTTCTGTTTCATTTTACAAAAGTAGCTATTACCTCATACTACATACTAATTTCACAATGGATACTCATTTTGCACAATGTCTCTTTATATAGAACTAGCTTTCCGCCCGCGGCTTCGCCAGCGTTGTTATATACTTTGTTTTATACTATGTAGTGATAAATGAAAAGCTTACTATAATTTTTGAGAATTTTATACTAAAAGTAGTCTTGATATCTAGTTGAAAATTAGTGTTTCACATAAATGATAACTTAAATTATTTACCTGTAGTTTTATAAGATGGACTTTTAGTAAATTGTACTGACCATGTTTCCTTTCGTTTTTTTTATTTACATTTGGTGAAGTTTCATATTCCCTTGTGGATTTTCATAAGGGGAAAATCACAGACATGTATCAAGATAGACTAAGCGAGTGTATGTACTTCCCGTGTCCAAACTAAGTTTATGAACCTTACTTGACGCTGGCCTACACTCAGTCCGCGCTTGCAGTTCGCCAAGGAAAGACGTGAAGCTGAATAAAGTAAAATGCCGAATTGCGCCGTTATAAACTGTAGAAACTCCACAACTGTGAGTGGCCAAGTTAGCAGAGATGTTTCCTTCCACCGGTAAGTAATTTTCTAATCAGAATATGCACTATTTATTTTAAAATCAAATAAAGAATATCTGTGGAAAACGATCGTGACAAACACGGATACCAACTCATACGAAATGATTCGGAATACATTGCGGCTTTTACTTGGCACGGTAAAGATCGCGTCGTATGATAACAAGCAATGAATAGCGTCTTCTCATTTTTCTGTTCTCATTTTTCTGTCCAATTTTGTGGTTAGTGATGTTCATTTGATGCAACAGTTCTCGATTCTAATCGATTTTATAATCGAACAGAAAAATGATAATTTGAAGTAGCAATTTTTCAGAAAAAAAGGCATAGATTTTTTTTGTCATTTAATAGGACTTGACCTAAAACTTTTAAGTATTTTAATACAAAGGTACTAAAAATAAATATTATGACATGGACGCCATTAGTTAAAGTGTCATCTTGGGAGTTTTTTAAGAAAACTCCTTATTGCTTAGACTATGTTTGTTTTTTCAGTTTTCCAAGTAACCCGAACATAAAAGAAAAATGGATCGATGCAACGGGACATAAAGATTGATTGATTGACAGTTTCATTAATTTCTTTCGATGGCCTCTCTAGTACGTAGTACATGGTAACTCAATGGGCATATGTAAGAAAAAGCTAAAACACAATATTAGTTTACTTGTTAGAATATTAAAAGGTTTATAATTTTATTTTATCATTCCTCTGTCTATGGTAATTATCATTTTTCTGTCTTGAATCGATTTAGAAATCGATTACGATTCATTTATTTAACTACCTCTTAGACATAGATCTGTCTACCTCTTAGAACCGTTTGATCTGATTTCTTTCGATTTACTTCGATGGGATAGGACGATACTAGAATCGCCGCGCGAGTGGCGTCCTAATCGATTTAGCGTAAAATGAAATTACCATCACTAAAAAGCGCTCGTGACGTCATAACGCGTCAAGGTCAGTACAAAAAATATGACACGCTTGGTTTTCATACAGATCGCGGTACTTGCGTTGTCTACTAAAATATACATGTCTGTGGGGAAAATAATTGATCAGTCTTCTGTGTTCTGCCAGAGCGAGATTTTATTTCTTTAAGTCCCTGATACCAGGACTTCTCAGTATTGAGAATATTATGTTTACATTACCATTGGATATTTTCATTTCGCATAAAATTTCAATTTACCCTTATCTGATCTTCCATAAGCGATAACAAAACAATTCCCTATAACAAGATCGAATATAGTTAGATGTTGTAACTACGTAGTATATAAGGTCAATGCTATGCAATCAGGACACCTGGAATCACAAAGCGAAGCAAAGCTTGGTTCACTATGAATCAATATTTGTGTTTAGATGTTTTGACTTAATAAACAAACTTTTAACAATAACTATTAACTATTGCTCTTTTAAGAGAAAGACTTAAACTGAAAACTAATTTTAAAACTAGAAGCTTATATCGTTTTAGAATCGTAGATAATATCTTAATCTTAATATCTTAATCTTAATCTTAATCTTAATCTTAATTCTTAATACTATTATAAAGGCGACAGTTTGTAAGGATGTATGGATGTATGGATGTATGGATGTTTGTTACACTTTCACGTAAAAACTACTGAACCGATTACAATGAAATTTAGCACACATATAGAGGGTAACTTGGATTAACACATAGGATAGGTTTTATCCCGGAAATCCCACGGGAACGGGAACTATGCGGGTTTTCCTTTGAAAACGCGGGCGAAGCCGCGGGCGGAAATCTAGTTACAGATAAATTAGTTACGGGAATAACTTTAGTAATCTGGGCTACAGGCTCTACTTAGGTATACAAATGATTTGTTGTGATGATACAAAATTGTGCTTAATTTCAAAGAGATTACAGAACTATAAGCATCAGGCATACAAATGATAATTTTTGGAGTGTGACTCCTGTATCGGGGTTGGAAAAAAATTTAGTGTAACATTTTTTCGTTACGCGTGACATTTTGCCGTTACGCGCCATCTTTTTCTTATTCCTAACATGCGTGATTCGACGTATTTCTGTAAAGTTGCATATAGTAAATTTAGGTCATAAAGAAGTTTCACTTCTTACGTGCGTACACTAGTACACGCACACATTTTATGTTAATATTAAGCCATTATTATGCATTATACCTAAGTATAGTCTGTGTTGGTCGCTTTAAAGTATAAATACTTATTCTATGGTGTTGACTGTTGATAATTTTTATATTTTAGCATAAAAATAGTTTACGATTTAAAATAATACACGATTTACCATCAAATTTATAACTATATTATTCAAACATATTTTAATTTATTGTTAAAGTGTTTTACAAACAAATTTAAATATTTAAAAACCGAGTTAACCGTGTCGAAGCACTAAAGAGAACAACTCGTTTAACTACGCAGTTTAAAACTTTCACAATGAAGAAAGATCTCCAGTTAATTAATATAAATAAAATGGTTAAAGTCGAAATAGAAAAAGTTTAATTACGTGAGGCGAATCTTGAGTTAACTAACGTACAAGATGAACATACTTGAAATTTCTTCCGAAACTTATTTTTTTAACTTCCAAATAAAACAAAGAATGTTGTAATTTTTTTTAAGTAGTTCATCTCAAAAACAGCAATAATTTGAATTTTTATTTTAAAAACCAAGTTAAAATCTTTGTGGTGATGTTGTCGATTTGTGTATAAATTTGGTGGAAATAGCAACAATTGTCATGATGATTTTCGTTATTATTGGATTTATTTATTTTCATTTATATATGTGTTCCTGTTCATATATTCCTTTGTAGTAATTACTCGACATAATCAGACTTTCGTGCAAAATAAAACAACACTTTTCTACCATTTTTCTAAAATAATTATTTCTATAAGCAACAATAAAACAGTATTATAGCCTTTTTAATACATATTACTGTTTCATCCCACACGGGTGAGCAATTAAATAATTCAAATACTTTACCCAGAGCCCAGAGGTGTCTTGTCTAGTAGATCTGAATTTTTAAACAAAAGACGTTATTTAAAACGACCAATCAGGTAATGAGTTGACCTAACGCTGCTATAGGTAGGTCGAATATTTGAAGCGAGTGACGTTATTGGTCCATTGAATTTCGAATAATACACGCATGAAATAAAAAACAAATTAATAAAATAACGCAGTTTACTAAAATAAATTGGATTCGAAATTGTTAAATATTTTTCGTTTTAATGCATCTATAAATATATTTTAAAATGTAATGGGCAATATTTTTTGACAATTATGTATATTTTATTATCTGTATTTTTGTATCACAATCAATTATTGTATGCGTTTTTGAGATTTTTAGGAAGGTTGAATATATTTAGGAGAAACTATATTACTTATAAATTTAATAAAAATGAAGAAATCATTTTATAAAAACTATTTCGTTCACAATTATTATTTATTTAAAGGAACTCAAACTTTTTGATCTTTTCAACGTTATCAGAACCTCCATTAATTAATTACGAGTGCGCTAATCACTTCGAAGTTGTTAGACTTTGTGCGAAACAATTCAAAATATTTGGAATTTACACAACAATTGTATAGGATTGACGGTTAATATTATGTTTAAAAAATGGATATAAATAGTACACATCTTATTCGCTACTTCTGGAAAGAATTACATCTTATTATCACAATTTTGGCAACTTTGAATGGCGACCACGTACAGGACGTCGCAGGTTTTTCATTATAATTAATACGCATAAATATGATTTTTGTTATTTAAAGTAATTCCAATTTTCAATTAAAATTATTTCTGCAACTTAACGAGAATTGTTGCATTAAGGTATTGCGCCTTCGCGTTTAACCAGCATCGTACATGTCCTTTATTTTTACGGTTGCCTGGAAGAGATTGCTTTAAGCAATAAGGCCGCCAATTGTGCACTTACCATATTCATGTTCTCTATGTTAAATTATATATGTTTTTTTATTACTGGTATTGTACAATAAAGTGTAAAAATAAAATAAATAAATAAATAAATAAGGTAACATAGTTCAGAATTGTTAATACTTCCAACTAGGGAAATGAGAACTTTTCACCTAATTAGGAAGTTAGGTATGCTATGACCGTCAACTCAATTTGAAAGCTTTCTTTGTCCTTCTGATATATATTTTGTATCTAAGCTCGAAATTCAGTTTAACTTTAGGACAAGGTTAGATTACTTATGTCTAAAGCTTGTTTCAAAGCTTATAAATTGATATTATTTTCAGATAGGTGTTCGGTTCGGTAGATTGGCTAAGTCTTATGACCAAATTCAATATAGAAACACTGAACGTCAATATATTAAAAAAAAACTTAAAGCTGTAGGTTTTAAAACTTAAGGTTTACTAGTTTACTTATTATAATCATTATTTTTAGTTTATTAAGCTATTGCATAGCTTCTATCGTGGGCCTTGAGCGCGGCGAGCGACTGTAAAAAATCCGTAACGAAAAATCAAAAAACCTAACACCCCCCCACTCCAACCGGCACAGCGATGCGATGCTATATGCAATAGCTTTACCGCGGCAGTCCTCGAGTGCCACACATATTTTTTTTAACTGTTCATACATAATATAAGCAAATAAAACCAACGACATCGTTTCACTTGAATTATCGTCTTAATATTTCCTAGGATCTCAAAATTACCGCACCAAAGACCGAGTGTATTACATTTTAATGGTCCACGGCGTTAAAATTAACGCCATGTTTATTCCTTGAAAACCAGAAGTTACCCTTTATACGAATTCTCTGAATTACATTTTGCTAGACTAGCTTCCTGCGCGTGGCTTCGCCCGCTTTGTAGACATTATATACCTTCCTTCAGAAACGCTTTATCCACAGACATGCTTAATATATGTCTGTCTGTGGCTTTATCCTATCAAAATCCGTTCCGTGATTTTAAAGATCTAAGCATGCAAACATACAGACGCACGTTCTAAATCGATTATTTCTGTGAAATCATGTAATTTACAATTGTAAATATATAACACGTAAACATACATACACACTCCATTATCTTATTACGAAACTTTGAAGTGGTTTCATCAAAGTAACAAACAATTACAAGACGAGCCTAAGAAAACCCTTAAAATAATAATTTAATTCCACACACAATTACAGTTTATGATATAATTTTGAATTCGTAAAAATGCAAATACTGTTGTCTAAAACTATACTTAAATAATAACAGAGATGGGACTAGAAATAAACACTAGCTTGTAAAATGTAATTTGCGTTGAATTTATCAAGCTGATAATTTCTTAGAAGGTCTCGTTTTACACTTAAATAAATTGACTCGATTTGATGATTGATCATAATATTAAAACAACGAGTGCAATCAATGCAAATATCTCACTTATATTAGAATCTCATCCATTATTCGCTCAATTGATAATAATGATTTATCTGTAATACAGTATCTATATATTACTAGCTTACCGGCTACCGCCCGCGGCTTTGCCAGCTTTGTATAAAACCTAATAAATGATATACTAAAACCTTCCTCTTAAATCACTCTATCTATTAAGAAAGAACCGCAACAGAATCCGTTGCGTAGTTTTAAGCATACAAAGGGACATATAGGGACAGAGAACGTGATTTTGTTTTATATTATTACTAGCGGTCCGCCCCGGCTTCGCCCGTGGTACATATGAAAAATAGATGTTGGCCGATTCTCAGACTTACCCGATATGCACAGAAAATTTCATGAGAATCGGTCCACCCGTTTCGGAGGAGTATGCAGACTAACATTGTGACACGAGAATTTTATATATGTATAAGAAGATGTAGTGATTATGAGAAACAATATTACGAAATTACCTACATCTTGGGGCTATACCTACATAATGATGTAGAAATCATACAGCGTAGTTCAGAAGTTTTCAATAAGTAGCTTTCAGCCCGCAGCTTCGTCCGCTTTGTTTAATGCTTTACAAATGACATACTCGAACCTTCATTGAGAATCGCTGTATTAAAAAAAATGTGTGCGTGTACTAGTGTACACACGTAAGAAGTGAAACTTCTTTATGACCTTATTTTTCAAAAAATAATTTACTATAACTGCAACTTTACATAAATACGTCGAATCACGCGTGGTAGGGATAAGAAAAAGATGGCGCGTAACGGAAAAATGTCACGCGTAACGAAAAAATGTTACACTCAATTTTTTTCCAATCCCGATAAAGAAGTTTCACTTCAAAAATATATCAAATTCCGTTGCCCAGTATAAAGCTATCAACTCATACAAGAATAAAATATAAAATACTTTATTGTACAATGCACACAAAAATAACATTTACAGAAATAATAGTTACTTAAAATAAATGTATCTACAACTTGGCATACATTATGTAGTGATGACCTACAAAATAAAACGTACCATGTCATAGACGGTGTTTTTATTTATCCAACGTTAAGTCTATCAAAGGAAACAATTTTAGACAAGGTTAAACATTCCCAGTGTTTATGTAACACCTAGTGCCTAAAAGCTTAACAGAAGTATTTTGGGAAATATATCTTATTTTCACTGTATAGAAATTGAAGAAAAACCTTCAAAAGAGACACGAATAAGGAATTATAGGCATTTAGGCTTACTAGGAATATCAAAGCTTCACAAAGTTTGAGCTAAGAGTGAAACAACACGTTTGGAAATTTATTTTGTTTGAATTATAATAGCAATTTATTAGTGCGGATAAAACTTTTTAGAGCGTACTTTACAAAAAGTGTAACATTCTAATCCTACTAACTTTAACAACACTACAAAAAGTGTAACATTCTAATAGGGTAACGGCACCAGTGGTCAGCCTCATAACAGCTTTTTGAAGTTTTGATAATTGCCATTTCTACGACAATCGTCGAATAAAAAAACGTACAACATGTATGGATTTATTGTTTATTGTAGTTTCGAATCAGCGTTTATCAAAAACAATAATTCTCTTAGTAAAATATATAATTAATTTTAAACAAAAAATGGCCCAGTGTCCCAGTGAACAGCCTCTAAAAACCAATAAACAGCCTTGTTGAACCCAGTGTTCAGCCTTTAGTAAGTATAACTAATTATGAGATCAAAATAATCAAAATCAACTATATTAATCACATTTTTATAGCAACGATTCACTTAGCACAAAAAATATATATCGTACATAATACAAATATTATTTTAAACATACTATTACAATCTCTTTGTGTCTTCTTCTTTTCTAGGAATTTCTTATTATTTATCATAAAAACAGCAATAATTCTTTTTAAAAAAATCAGCGATATTAGTTTATAATATTATTGATGTACATCTATAATCCACAATATATATAATTATAATCAACCACAGGAGGATCTCTTTCGGAGGATTTCTCTGGAGGATACTGTTGTCTTGGCGGCATTTTTAGCTAGAAAAAGAGGGAACAATAATAACTTTTGGATATGAATACACATAATACCGTTATTTCAGGTAAAACTTAACTAACATGAAGTATTACTTACATATTTAAACACAAACATTCGCATTTATACTTAAAATATTATTTCAATAACATCGTGGCTGAATACTGGTTCATTGAGACCACAGATTGAGACCCAGTGGTCAGCCGCTTGAAAAAATATTTTAAAATGCGGCTGACCACTGGGTTTTCTAACAATTAGGAATAATCCCAGTAATCAGCCCCAGGGGCTGTCCATTGGATCTTTCATAAAAAATCAGTATCCAATGGTCAGCCCCTCAAATTTTTAAGTAAAAAAACAATATTTTTTATCAAATTTCATAAAATTAAATGCTCTAAGTAATCTATAAAGTTATTATCTATAAAACACAATCACATTTCATACTAAAATATGTTATTTCTCACCTTTCAAAAGAGCACCACGTGAAACAAAAATATTGCAGACATGACACTTTTGCTCTTGTCGGCGGACAGCACCTGTACGAACGTGTTTACTTCTCTCCCCTGACCCCCTGCTGCTCCTATCGCGTGATGCATGAACCAATAACGAAACAGAGCTTCTATTTAAGTGCGCGTGATTTGGTTATTTTGATTACAGCGATATTTATGGCCAATAAACAACGCAATAGGCTGATCACTGGTGCCTGGCTGACCACTGGTGCCGTTACCCTACTACTAACTCTAACAACACTACAAAAAGTGTAACATTCTAATACTACTACTCTTTCGCGAAAAAATCACGAGATGAATTTGGATCTTTTCTATACTTCATAATAAAGGCGCGTTGATAGTACTATTTCAATGTCGCGTCATGGCAATACCGTCACGGCGTGGGGCGACGATTTTGGCATCTTTGAATCTTGCCAAAGAAGTTTCACTTCTGACACGTGTGCAAAAAATCAATCAAATCCTTGTAAAATTAGCTTAGATATCAATTATTCCCATTATTTTTTCATATCCATACGGAAAATTGATCATCTTTAATAGGTTCATACAAAACACAATCACTAACAATGTTCATTTATTTTCAGCTGTGGAGTGCCACTAAAAATGTTAACTGTAAAATTACTAACATTATCTCTCTATTTATAGCTGTGGACACCCCTAAATATCATACTGTTCAACCTGGTGTGTTCCGACTTCTCCGTATCTGTCCTGGGGAACCCGTTAACCCTGATATCAGCTCTCTTCCATCGGTGGATCTTCGGCCGTACTATGTGTGTGCTGTATGGATTCTTCATGGCGCTTTTGGGTAAGAAAATTGTGTTATTTATATAGATTATGTAGAAGTTGCGAAGATGTATTCCAAATAATGAATCAATATTAATCTACAATGATAAAAAATATAATACAATATCTGTTATCATTTCAAATTTCGTCAAAATCGATGCGTAGTTTAGCCGTGAAATCATAACCAACAGATTTACTTTCGCATTTATTTGATTGATAGGTTTAATTTTATGGTTAAATTGCATTTAAATACAGTAGATTGGTATGCTTTGTGTATACCATATTACCTTATTGTTCCTTCGCAACTATAGTAACGCATGAATATTAGGTATTTAAAAACGAAACAAACTTCATACATAACTGCAATATTAATTAGCACTAAAATTTATATTCCACAACGAAAATAATATCTAAAGCAAAACTATACAAAGTCACACTGAAAACTCGTATGCAGTTAGTAATTGCATATATATCTTTAATTAAGACGAACACACAATCCTGTTAACTTTATACGGAGAGAGGAAATTATGTTAATTATAACAGAACAATTATTGTTATTATGCATGAATGTTTTAACTCAATTTTTTATGTTTGTAAGCTGATGATAAGAAATATTCTGCCGGTTCTGATCAAATTTTTATGCTTTTTAGATCACTTCTATTCGTTCAATTAAAATACTTTTATGCAAATAGATATCAATAAAAAAACAGTATGTATCTTTGTATGACAAATACTAAATAATATAATATAACTTCGTATTAAAACAATTAAATTTAATTAATGCTCACAATTAAGTCAGTTAACCATTCTTGGATAAATCCTATGAATCAGCTGAAAATACGACTTGTAAACAACGTTCAAGTGATTGAAAAGGACCGCGAAATGACATTTCATCATATTATTTAGTGCCTATTATAAAGCTGAAAAGATTGTTTGTTTGAACACACTAATCTCAAGAACAGTTTTAGTAAGCCCAGTTATCGAGGAAGGCTATAATTATCCACCAACCATCACACTAAGACCAATAGGAACGGAGCAATGCGGGCAAAACTACGGGGCACAGCTAGTATTGTAATACTTTAGGAATTTCAATAATCTTCTTATCTGCCCACTAAAGGGACGATATGTCAATAGTATTGCCATAAATTACAATATTGGGAAAGGTTACGAGACGATTAATTTTATTTAGTATCTATAAAATGAAGCCGACCCCAAGTGATCTGGGGTAAGGCAGTTATAGTAGTAGGTAAATAAAAATGTCAAGCAAATTGAAAGATAGTTCAATTGAGACTGACTTTTATTTTGCATATTATATTAATAAGAATATATACCTTTATATTTTTCTTACTGTTAAATTATACTTACCGGTGGTGCAATTCTTAGATTACATCACGCCTTTTTGATTCTGGTAGAATTTATTCCAATCTATGTATCTTATAGTACATATTATAAATAAAATCTAGTATTATACATAAACAAAACAAGTATTAAATACATTACCGCGTAAATACGCAAAAACATACCTAAGAAAGAGAATATTTTAATGGCGGACGTCTAACAGCTATCCCATCTTACATTACCATTTTATTTAATTTGCAGACGCTGTCTTTTTCTGAATTATTCTGAGTCGTTTGTCATTTGTTCTTTACATAAAAAGATGGCGAGACCTCATTGAACTAATCCGACTTGCGTCTAGAATAATCTAGAATCGATGGTAAATGTTAAAAATAATATGTTATGACGATTCAAAAGTGCTTCTAGAAGATGTCTAATTGAATAAATAAATGTTGTTTGGGTTTGAATACTTATTGTATTGAATAGTATCTACGTATATCTTCAAATTCTAAAAATTCCTTCTGCAATTGTACTAGTCATGCCTAGAAAAAATTAAGTGTTTCTATGCTAATTTGTTATTCTTGTACATAAACTTCTTCTTCTCTTTCTTCTTCTTCTATATATCTAGTATATCTTCTATATATATAGTAGGTATCTTTTGATAATACTTGGCAGTGATGACTGCCAAGTATTATCAAAACACGTTCAGTGGTTTTCCCGCGAAAGAGTAACCAACATATACCTATCCATCCTCACAAACTGATGACTTTATAAGAATTCGTCGCGGTGATTATAGCAAAAAGCGCTTAAATCGCTCTTTAACAAGAGTTATTACTGAGTAATAAAGGTAATCAGAGATAGATTTAGGTTACCCAAAAGGTTCGTGACTTTATGACCGAATAATCGCAGTGAAATATAGTGAAACTAGCTGTGCCCCGCGGTTTTATTTGTGCTCCGCTCCTGTTGGTCTAAGTGTGATGATATATAGCCTTCCTCGATAAATGGGCTATCTAACACCGAAAGAATTTTTCAAAGCGGAGAGATTAGCGCGTTCAAACAAACAAACTTTTCAGCTGTATAATATTAGTAAGTAGGTATACATTAATGACAATCTTGGCGGTGATACAAATCTTTACTGAACTAACCTATCAGATAGCTTTATTTAATTTTACAAGCCGTCTCTTTGCCAAAACAATATTTTAGCTAACGTAGAACAGAATCTAGCTGACTCGAGCCATTTTGTTTGTATCATATTATAACGAACGGGTTGCGGTCCTTTTGAACAAACTTACTTTACTAACAAAACTTTTCCAATTATTATTTCTTTGAAAACCTTATTAAGACAAATTTAACTTAATCGCCAAAATTGTCCAGATTTTTTAATAATAACCAGCAAATTTGTGTCTTACTTATTTATTTTCTGACTACAGTTTACTTTGGCAAATACATAAACTCGAAAAATAGACAGGATTGTTATGTTATACTTAATCTAATTTACCATAATACATATATTACAAAATAATGTAAAACGTTTTGTGTCTCACATTTTCCAACCTTAGGTACCTTAACCTTAGAGAGTCATAAATTACTAAATGCACATAATATGACAATGTCATTCCAGGAAAACTTAAAATAAGTAACACAAAACGCCAACAAAATTACCAAATAGAGCAATACAGTTTTCCATGTAGAAACTTTCCGAATCGATGGTTAATATTAAGTATTTATATACCTAATTCAAAAACGCTTCTTCTATTTGAATGAAAAAATGTTCGAGTTTGAAACTATATCCCTTCTTTCCAGGTATAACTTCCATAACCACTTTAACGGTGATATCCTTCGAGCGTTACCTGATGGTGACCAGGCCGCTCCGCTCCAGGCACCTCAGTTCCAAGGGAGCGGCTCTCTCCGTGGTCTTCATTTGGGCGTACTCTTTGGCACTTACTACACCACCCTTGATGGGGTGGGGGAACTATGTTAATGAAGCTGCTAATATAAGGTAAGTTTTTTGTAGTTTGTAGTGTTAATAGTGAAATAACATACAATGCAATACTTTCAAGAACATTGCACTAAAAACTGCCCAAGAGGCAGTTATTCACGTATACCCGGCGACCCTTCCACTCGATGTATTAGAGACGACAATTTATTTCTGTTAATTTCTTGTTAATTGAAATAAATTTTATAAATATAATATAATTTTATTATTAGTTTAAGTGATTGCCTATTGTAGAGTATCAATTTAAGATTAGGTCATACTCGACTCGGCTCATTGGCCGTCGTTAACAAACTGTACGTTTCACCACGATTTTCTTCACCATTTAGCACAAGCATGAATATTATAATAAGAATCATAGGCAGATTTTTTAATCACCAACCTTCATAATTTTATTTAATTTGCTCGTAATCGCTCAACTATTCCTCCGATCACTAAAAAAAATAATTGAAAAGTTTTTCAATGATAATAATAGAATTACGTAAGACGAAGGGCTCAGAAGGATCCGAAGTTTACACATCGCCCGTCGGCCTGGACTAAAGTTTCGATTAGTTTCCGATCAAAACTAATTATAACTTTCCACTGCGGCTGCAATTAGCAATCTATGTAAACGGTAATTGCTTGGCGCAGCAATGCACGTCTATTTTACAACTCACCTATAATTTTAGATGTTACAACATTTGACTAATGTATGGGCTAATTTAGAAGTTATGAAACCCTAGTAGAGGATACATGAAATCTAACTATTCTTTATTTGTATAATCTTTTATTTCTTACACAATATTTGTTTGAACAACAGACTTTTCAGTACAGTAATATAAACATATTTTCTTGTAAGATTTACATCCTACGACTTTAATCATGAAACATTTGCGAACAAATCCAATACAATGTATCTAGTTATTGAAACAAAAATCGTGCTCGATTCATTAAATTCCATGAATATTCCATTCTACACTCATTGATTCGCGAAAAATCACAAAGAACAATAAAAAAACCGTTATCACGTTCGAAAAGCTATTTTGAACTATCGTATTAAACCATTTGCATCGACTTAACAAGATGGCTTCCCATTTCTACTGTAATACCATTATGTAAATATGCGTAATATTCTGGCCTCAGAACGATATAATAGGAGAATAGTCGCGGATCATTTCCCGCCAGAAGAGTCAACTCAAGACACAATTATTAGTATGTAGCGTATGTTTTAGCAAATGAGGAAAAACACTTTAAATTAAAAGTATTTAGTAATTCTAAATAAATACAGCCTATGCGAAAGATTTAAAAGAGATAATGCAGTTTGAAAAAAGCTCGCAAGAAATTATTTAAATTATGAAAAAGGGAAGAATTTAACGAACTCATACGAACATTTTCTCTAAACAGGATTTTACTACTAAAGAAATTAATGGGTCAATAAATTACGGCTAATAAACATTTTCTACATAAAAGTTAGAAAATTCTAAATTTATATATTCTGTCGAGTCTACGGCACGATTATCATGCGATATCCTTTGTACCAGACTGTACCATGCCCAAAAACTTAGTTAAACCATGAAATAAAAACAAGTTTAACTTTAAAAAACATTATTTTTATATTATAACTAGCAGTCCGCCCCGGCTTCGCCCGTGGTACATATTTACGTTTTCTCTACATAAGAACCAAATAAAGAAATATAATAAAAAAAGAATTATCGAAATCGGTTCAGCCGTTCTCAAGTTATGCGCTTACCAACACATTTTGGGATTCATTTTTATATTATAGATTCAAAATATAACATACAGACTATTAAAATTCTGCATTTTAGAGCAAATAGGATAAGTTCAATATTTTTTAGTATTTACAAAAAAATAAAATAATATATCGACAGAATAGGAAATAAAAAAATAACAACCAAACATCTATAAATCAAATAACATAAGATTGTTTACTTATACATAACTAGATTTCCGCCCGCGGCTTCGCCCGCGTTTGCAAAGGAAAACCCGCATAGTTCCCGTTCCCGTGGGATTTCCGGGATAAAAACTATCCTATGTGTTAATCCAAGTTACCCTCTATATGTGTGCTAAATTTCATTGTAATCGGTTCAGTAGTTTTTACGTGAAAGAGTAACAAACATCCATACATCCATACATCCATACATCCATACATCCATACATCCATACATCCATACATCCATACATCCTTACAAACTTTCGCCTTTATAATATGTATTAGATGTGGTTTTTATCAGAATAATATTGGAACATACCTCTAGATGGATAAGCGTGCCTACATGCGAATCTTTGAAATTTTATTACTTAAAAGCTACTTGTATGAATAGGACTCTATTTACCGCACACATCTATACCATGTCTATACTAATATTATAAAGCTGAAGAGTTTGTTTGTTTGTTTGAACGCGCTAATCTCGCGAACTACTGGGCCGATTTGAAAAATTCTTTCGGTGTTACATAGCCCATTTATCGAGGACGGTTATAGGCTATATATCATCACGCTACGACCAACAGGGGTGGAGCCACGGGGGTGAAACCGCGCGGAGCAGCTAGTTCAGGATAAAAATAACCATACCATATGTCCTTTAAGCATAATATGATATGTATTCCATAATATGAATAATTTTCCATAGCCTTGGACTATTTTTCCTTCATCGTATATATTATGGTATCGTAAATATCGTAAATAGGTAAATTAAATCCTCACTCCATCCTTTTTATAGCTAGAAGAATATTAATTTAAAAACTACGTTGTATAATATTATACTTACGCTACTTGCCTCGCGGTTTTACCCGCATTGCTCCGCTACGATTGGTCTTAGCGTGATTATACAGGGTGTCCCATCGTCGGTATACTAAGCTCAAAGGAGGTTATAGTTTTGCATACTGCATATTTTGACGTAATTTTTTTAAGTATTTTTTACGTGATCAGTGTAGATATGCAAAACTACAAATTTCTTCGCGCTTAGTATACCGATAGCGGGACAACCTGTATAATATAGCTTATTGCCTTCCTCGATAAATGGACTATCTAATAGTAAAATAATTTTTTAAATCGGACCCGTGGATCCAGAAATTATAGCGTTCAAGCAAACAAACAAATTCTTCAGCTTTATAATAATAGTATTGATAACCAATTCAATACATTTCACATTTAAAAGCATGGTTTATTCTGATATTAATTCTCTATATGACGCGTATTTCAGTGATTTTCAAGCGGAAAATATTATTTTACAACTTCAACGATTCGTAATTATTGTCACTGACAAAGGTCTGAACTATTGAAATGATTAATTATACTAACCTTTGATTGTAATTAATTTAGATTTTTAAGCAACTATTATTTAATGATTAATATTGTTAAAAAGAACAATCTTATATTCATGAAATTATTGTATCGTCACCTATCCTTGATAAGTGTTCAAAGTTTGAATTTATGTCGGTTTAAAGTGGGTTAAAATCTTGTCTAAAGAAGTCAGTTACCTACATAAACATACAGTCGAAGCTAATAAGAGCATGTTAAAAATCTGAAGCAATCATAGACAACCGAGATTTTCGTCTTCAATCAATGTTGTTTATGTTTATTGAATCTATAATTATTATACATTTGTATCTAAGTCTCGAACTTTCGATGTTGAAATTAAAAGTTTATTCAAATTGATTTCTTTATAAAGCGTCGTCAAACAATTCATTTAAAGTTTTCGAGACAAATTTGAACGGGGATAAAGTGAGATTCTCGAGTTCTTAGGCTAGAAAAAATAAATATCGTTTTAAATTAGTGTTTTCATGATTAAACAGAATTAATAATTAGATGTTCCAAATTAGGTTGAAAAGTTGTTAATGATAGAATAGTGTTCATGATAAAGCATTGTTAATTGGGATTTTTCATGATAATACTGATTTTTTTAATTAGTGGTGGATTGCCATATACAATATACATATCTATACTAATTACTAATTACTAATATATGTACCTACTAATAGGTACTAATACTAATATACTAATACTAATATACTAATAATATATAATATTAATATAATATTATAAAGAGGAAAGGTTTGTAATTATGTATGTATGTATGTATGGTTTTCACGAATAAACTACTGGATCGATTTCAAAAATTCTTTCACCATTAGAAAGCTGCATCTTCACTGAGCAACATAGGCTATATTGCATTTTCAAAAAAATTAGAGATCCTTACCAAAAATGCAATAATGTAACCCAAGGTGTATAAAATTCCTTAATAAAAATTCTGTCATCGCATGCGCTGCGGAATCTATTCCTTGAAGTACGGTACGATAAAAAAACATAAACATGTAGGTACCACAGGCGAAGCCGAGGCGGACCGCTAGTAACAAATATTCCGGATACCGCAAGAGAAGCCACGGGCTGAAGTTGATGAGTGGCGGTGGCGGAGTTTACATGGCATGATTACGTAATTTAGATTATAATTAATGATATATTGTTGTATTTCCAGTCAGAACTCAGATGATTTAATCTTTATCCGAATATAATCCAATATAAATAACAAAAAAATATACAGTTTACGGCAAGGCGGGCGAATACAAAACTTTTTGATACCAAAAGTTTTATAGCTCGGATGTATAAGAGATTAAATTGCTCTGATTTCCGAGTTTCACGTCATAAGAGCGGATTAGGTGTATCTTTTTTTATGTTTGAGTATTGCTTTTGTCTAAGCTATAAGGATGGAATTCTAGTTTACCTATATTATTTGTAGAATTTTCTCAAAACTATATATTATTTACATTGAATCCATTGTTTATCTCTTTAACATTAGTATTTTTATTACTATCTTACTATAACATACTAGCTTCCGCCCACGACTTTGTACGTGCATCCCCGTTTTTCCCCGTTCCCGCAAGAATTTCGGGAAATCCTTTCTTAGCGGATGCCTACGTCATAACATCTACCTGCATGCCAAATTTCAGCCCGATACGTCCAGTGGTTTGGGCTGAGCGTTGATAGATCACTATATCAGTAACCTTTGAGTTTTATATATATTATATAGATTTATTCCTTTTATTAATTGGTAAAACCCATATATATCTAACCTCTTGAGTTTAAATCTTAACCATAAAAAGTAACTCAGATTTTAATAAAACTGACTGATTGACCACTATTCCTAAAGCTTTACAGGTTATATTTCAGGACAATTTTCACACAATTTACAAATCAATTGAGTTCTCATCTAGATATAATATAAACATCATAGATAAACATGAACACTATAATACCCATAAATATGTCTACTATAGTTACTTACAATTCTGCGAAACTTAATATCAATTTCCAACAAAACTTAATAAACACAAATAATAAGATTATCCGAAGATGCTTCTACGAAGTAACCTATAGGTACATGAGTATACATGTAATTTGAACGATCGACGAAGAACCTTTAATAAAAGGTTCAAACAGTTTAATGCATCATTAATAGGGTTCAACCTTAAAATAATGCCTTTATTATAATACTAGCTTCCGCCCGCGACTCCGTCCGCGCGGATGTCGGTCTTCGCGTGGATGGTTTATTTCTCCATTTTGAGTAACTCTGACAATAACATCTTATAAATATCTATTGGACTCAAATACGGCTAGGCCTATAATAATACCCAACGTGTGTTCGCTGTTCTACAGAAAAACGTCTATGGATAAAACTGAAAAATTAAGATTATTTTTTTTCTTCGTATTTTTTCAGGATAAAAAGTATCCTATTTTACGCCCAGGATAATAAGGTATAATTATACCAAGTTTCATCGAAATCGAACCGTTAGTTTTCACGTGATGTCTTCACATACAGACAGACAGACAGACAGACAAAAATTTTTTTAATCTCATATTTGGGTTTGGTATCGATCCAGTAACACCCCCTGCTATTTATTTTTTTCAATATTTTCAATGTATATTTCAATTGACCCTTCTACAGATTTATTATACCTATGTATAGATTTATTGGTCCATTGTTGATTCCTGTTCAAAAAATATCCTAAATACCTACAGAGTGCACTTTTGACTGTACCTATGTTTACGCTCTATCACAGATAATATTATTATCCTACTATATTATGCTCTTTGATATATCTTTTACCCATATTATGGTTTTAACACAGTTAGTGCTAGCACTAGTATTCTTTCGTAATGGCATTGTCTTAAAAGTATATGTTGCCCGCTTTACCCTCCATTGTCAGAATAGATTTTCATGGTACAAACTTTTATCTCTTATTTCGTCCCCTTGGGTGCAGTATTGATCAACATTATTTCATAGTAGCTATCTGTATGCCAAATTTTATCCCGATAAGTCCAGTAGTTTGGGCTGTGTGTTGATAGATCAGTCAAACAGTCAAACCTTTCATATTATATTAAGATTTATTTGTGCCGTGTGTGAAAATTGTCCTGAAATATTTATTTATTTATTTCAACGTATATACCTAAAGAGGAGATCATGTTTCCATAAGTCTATTCTAACGTTATCTCATACATAGCATAAACTAATATTATTTGCATATTAAACACACCAGTCGATTAGAATTGCAATATTACATCAACAATAGAAATTTTCTCTGCTAAAATATATCCAAACAATTCAAATAAAATTTAATTTAATTTAACGTTTTAAAATAACGTAGAAATTAACGTTAATTTAACTATTACATCGACTAATACACTATGCTCATTGCTCGTGCATTATGCAAAAAGCACATATTTATTATTTGGTCCATAGCATATTAAGTGCGTAGTTGTATATAGTCTCAGGTGGATTGGATAACCCCGAATATTGTTAGAAGTGTAAGGAATAATATTGTAATACTGTGGGAATATTGTCTGATGAATATTGTATTTTGTACTCATGTATTATAGGTACCTATTATGCCTATAGGTACATATATTATATTGTACCTATTATGCCTATATCTATACTAATATTGTAAAGCTGAAGAGTTTGTTTGTTTGTTTGTTTGAACGCGCTAATCTCGGGAACTACTGGTCCGATTTGAAAAATTTTTTCGCTGTTAGATAGCCCATTTATCGAGGAAGGTTATAGGCTATATATCATTACGCTACGACCAACAGGAGTGGAGCCACTGGGGTGAAACCGCGCGGAGCAGCTAGTAGTATTATACGTATTACAATTTCGTGTGTTGACTACTTGATCGATATTTAAAGAAATTTTGTTTTGCGTCTTTGTCCTAATGCTTATCCCTTATACTTGTACATACGCATAAACATACTATATCTTCATTCTCTTGTTTGTAGGCTTCTGAATAATCCTTCCTTATGGCAAGATCCTTTAGAAAATATATTTACGAATCTGAAAATATGATTGAAACAATTTTCCCCATTCTGACGGTGCATTTACATCTAACGAGCGAATGCTCATTCTTACCCCACTATGTCAAATTCTTTCAGTGTAAACAGGCGTAGAGCATATTTTCGTTCGAAAATATTCTATGCAATAAAAATAAAAAAATAAAAAATAAAATAAAGTTTATTTGACTCAGAAACACAAACACATGGAATATACAGATCTAATTTGCAGGTACATACATTTTGTTACAACCAGAGTTTAAACAATGACCCCTATGCTAGGTTAAACCTGTGTTATAGGGGTCATTCATACATAATACATTTTTATATTTATATGTACATTACAA